>NC_142804.1:55460080-55760080 GCF_049724085.1 Artemia sp. Qi Xiang Cuo | reverse complement strand
ATCATTAAAAAAATACCTTTTTATTAACATTTGCCGGACTTCAAACTTTAAATTCGTTTTCTTTTCATTAGCTGACAAGAGACTTAAACAGGGTATTGATGACATCAATACCCTGTTAACTTTCACCAGCCAATCCTCCGATGTGTTACTTGAAGCGGTGATGGTAGTTTCATCCGCTAAAGATGTAAGGAAACACTCAGGCAAGTAAAATCGCATTGTATCAAAAAAAAAAAAAAAAAAACAGACATAAGAGGGGGTTAAAACTGAACCCTGAGGAACGCTGAAATTAATTTCGAAAGGAGATTATATAAAACCAGTAAATACAATCTGAATAGATCTACCGCGTAAAAAATCTATCAAACCAATCTAAACAAGCACCTCTCACACCAAGATGCTTAATCGCTTGATTAAAATCTTAAAATCAACTGTATCAAAAGTCTTTCAGAAATCAATAGAAACAGTAAGAGTAATTTCATAAACGTTGAAAACACATATTTACAGTATCATAAATAGGATGTACGGCATGTGACGTACATCTGTAATAATATTCATTACAGATAAAATATATTGCCTAAAAGCAGGGCCGTATCCAAGATTTTTTGGGGGGAGGGGGAGGGGCTTACAAAATCATATTTTCGGGGGGATTTTTTTTCTTAAAAATAACTTTAAAAAAACATCAAAAGTTTGTTTGTATTCATTTATATTACCATGTTTATGAGTCGGACAAACATTTCAGGGAGGGGGGGGGGTTCAAACCTTCTAACCCGTGGGGGCGGGGGGTTAGAGGGTTTGAACCCCCCTTGCGACTGACCAAAACTATTTCCAAGTACAACTAATATAGATTGAAATCCCTGTGCAATACAATCTATAATTAGATTAAATTGTAATTCAAAAATAGCTTAACTTCATTCATTGCAGTTGAGAGGTCTCCGAAGTAGCATTTTACGTAATTTATATAATGCCATTTTTTCAAGAGGCCGCAAATCATGAATGTGACGAAAATATACGTGCAAATTTCCTTTTTTTGACTTGTCGGCTCTTAAATTTGAGCGTTATTTTTTTTTTTACTGACGTTAATGTATCTAGTTCACACTTTTCTTTTAAGAATATGAAAGTTGGGTTTCTTGAAATAACACATTTCCTGTTAGGTTTACTTTCTTCAAATTCATTAAATACCAAAAGGGGTACTTGTGCATTATCCCGACCCCGCTCAAGAAGTGAAGTTAGGTCAATCATAATGAAATATGCCAAAATATGTTAGAAATATAATACTTTAGTAACAAAATTATGGAAACTACAACAAATAATTATGGAAAGCAGGCCGCCCAGAAAGCATTATATTAAATACCTAACCTAACAAACTCTATATATTAAAAGATTTAATTAAAATATACCTGCATCGTAGTTTATTTCACAAGAAAGTAAGTTAAACATAACCGAATACGAGAGAAGAACCGGTTTTACTCAGATCAAACAAAGCAAACTTATTAAGTGTGTTCGGGATAATACACAGGTACCCCGAAAGGAAATTAGAGTTTGAAAATTTCCTTTGCAATAACCTCTCTAGTGAATGCAGTAAGTAGGGGCGTGGCTTATGAAAGCTGTTGTTTCTCAGTGTACAATGGCATTCAAAAGGCATTGCGGCAGTCTATCCAGAACAAGAAGGAAAATATTTGCATCACATAAAAAAGGCGTGGCTTATTTAGTTATTTCACTCCAATCGACAGTAACAATAACAGGCAGTCAAAGAACAACATCACCGTTGTACCACCCAATTACCTAGCAATAAAGAAAAAACTTAAAAATAATAAATTCAACTCGACAGCCACAACAGGCATTGCGGTAGTTGACAACAATGTTAAATCCCAAATATGTACTACAAGTGGAACATCCAGATCATTGGAATAATGACCTAATTTAATTGATGTTCTGTTATTCATGTATCTTTAAATCCAAACGTGATCCCTAGCCTGAAACTTCATGTTCAATAACTTTATGAATCTTTTCCGTTATTAAATAAAAAAAAAGTTTTTTTTTCAACTGATAGTAACGAACAACATTAAAACTTGAAATGAACACAAATTATTCCGTGCATGAGGGGGCTACCTCCTCCTCAATACCCCTTTGTTCGCGCTAGAGTTTTAAGCACCTTTAAAAAATTCTTTTTTCTAATTAAACGGGGCCTTGTATTTCAGGAATCGTTCTTTAAGAATTGGGACAAAAAGTTTAACTTTTGCATAAAGAGTGGGGTATTGAGGAAGAGACAGCCCTTTCATATACGGAATAATTTCCTTTTAATGTTGCTCCCTCTCCCTTTACCCCGGTTTAATGCCAGCGGACAATTCCATCCTTGCTGCAAATTCCTTCCAGAAAATTTCTTGCTCAAGATCCTGGCTGGAAAATTCTCCTTAGTTTAAAAAAAACTATCTCATCATACTCTCATCAAACTCAAACACACTCTCATTCGAAAAAACATTTGTTTTCTTATTTAATTTCTTTAATTTCCGATCGTTTCTCAATTCTAACCGAAAATCCTCCATGTGCAAAATTTTCCTGAGACCCCCCCCCCTCTCCAATGGGAAGTTTCTCCCACGGATTATTTCTCTATGGAGAATTTTTTCAGGTGATCATTCCCCCTGGAGAATTTCTCCCACAGAAAATCCCCTTCAACAGAAAAATATCCCGGAGAATTCCAATCCCACTTAAAATTTCCCCAGAACAATTTCCCCAGAAAATATCCACATGTAAAATTCGGTTGCCAAAGACAAAGTTAGACAAAGAAAATGAGCTTCATATAGGAATTCTGGCAAATTTACCCCGGTGTAAAATTTTCTTTTGAAAGATCATCCCCAGAAACTTGCCTCCCAACGGAAAATTCTCTCCGTAAGAAATTCCCTCGCAGAAAATCCCTCCCCCCAGAATTTTTTTATACTTGCTAATTACAAATACTATTTAAAAACAATTGGCAAATTGTATAACTTGCAGCCCTTTCCCTGTTGCTCTGGGGGTCATATCATCCCCAAAGGCAAAGCCATTGGACTTTTCAACAATGCTAAACAAAATGGCTATCTCAAAAATTTGATAGGCCGACTTTGGGGGGAAAAAAGGCGTGGAGGGGGGCTAGTTGCCCTCCAATCTTTTTGGTTACTTATAAAGGGGACTAGAACTTTTGATTTCCTTTTAAATAAGCCCTCTTCCAATCTTCTAGAACTATTTATTCGATACGATCACCCCTGGGAAGGCAAAAAAAAAAAAAAAAATGAACACGCATCCTTGATTTTTCGTCTGGCAGAAAATATGAATTTTCCACATTTTCGCAGACGGTAGCTTAAAGCCTCTATATTAGGGTTCTCTGATACCTTGAAGCTACTGGTGCAATTTTCAATAAGATTCCATAACTTGGGGGATGTTTTCCCCTTTTTTAAAAGTAAGACAAAATTTATCGATCTTAGACTTATTGTTTATTATATATTTGGAATCAGCATAAAAAGCCAATTGTATATATTGTTATCAAAATTCTGTTTTTTAGAGTTTAGGTTACTATTGGGCCGAGTCATTCCTTATTTAAAGTTCGTTGCCACGGACTGTTTGATACCCTTTGATAGTGTTTGATGCATAGCACTGCATCTGATTCTGGAGTCTACACAAGGTGATTGGTTTTACAATGGATCAAACAATAAAAAAACGACAAATGAATATATTATTAGGGCTATACAGTGTTCATCAGGGTTGAGGGGTGTATAGTCGGAGTAATGACTATTATGCTGAAAAGGAGCATAGAATAAGATACCTAATAACATCATTTTTTTTGTCATCTTTGCTTTGTATACTACCTAGGGCTCTATATAGAGCCATCAGGGGGGGGGGGGGTGAAGATGAACTATCACAAATGCGACTTTAGCCATAAAAAAGAGCATAAAATGAGCAAGCTAAAAATTACTCTTGTTTTGTTCTAGTGGTGAGTGAACGGTTGAAAGATATAGTTTGAAAAGTGCTTTACGTGGAATGGAGAAGATACAAAGTTTTAAAGCTAGATAATAAAAGATACTCAATCACAGATCTTAAATCACACAAAAGTAAGTGAGCAGAAAAACTGTCTAAAACTGAGCAGTTGAAGAGATTTTTCACCATTTGAAATTTTGTTAAGTTCCCCATTGTTTTGCAGGAATAGTTATTTTACTAAAATATTCTATTCCCGGCCCTTTACATATCATGAATTGTTTGGTGTACGACGTGTCTAAAATTAAGATAGCTTGTTTGTTTCATTTTCTGCTATTTAGCATTATTTGCGAGTGCTGTTTGGAATAATTTTGCATTTTGTATTGCTTAGATGTTGTCTTTTTCTTTTTGTATTTCAGTACGTTTCTTTTCTTTTACTTCGCTTCTGTTTTGTATATTTGTAAGCGGTTAAAAGTATACTTTTCTTATAACGACAAGCCCTTAAGTAGTATGTCACCTATACCGCATACTTTGAAACACGCATGAATTAAAACAATTTTCATTCGCTTTTTGGCTTTTGTGCTCTCCTAATTTGAGGATAATATTTCGAAAGCCCAGATTCTCAGTCTGGGATGTATCATGGCTGCAGGAGTAGCTGAAGGCTAGCAAGGAGAGAACCACGGCCTTTTGTAGCCAATATTAGAAAAAAGGTTTTTAAAAAGACCACCAAGTGAAAAATATTGAAATAAGCATTATTTTAATGTATTATACTGAACACAACTAAAATTATTTTAAAATAAGTAACATTAATTCAAATTCAACTGATGTATTTAAATCACTTCACAAAAAGACACTACGAAATACTGGTGGCTATTTCTGGATGCCCTACTCGCCTCTCGAGCTGCATGAGGATCTAAGGTATAAGGTAAGGTTAGAATACAGAAAGATGCGTAGCCTCGCGAACATTATCTGGGATCATATTTCAAACATTTGGTGTAGAATTTCTACTAATCGAGCATATGATGCTCAAGTTATATATCAAATCTTCTGCAGAATACTACTACAACTACTAACAACTCTTTGCAGCACCAAGCCGCCTGAGGCCAACACAGCTACGCACGCTGCTCCTCCATCACGTTCTATTCAAATCCACCCTCCTTACACTCTGCCAGGAAGTTCTCATTTCCTTCAAATCTTTCTTTATGACATCCTCCCACCCCAACCACGGACGACCTGCTTTCCGTTTGTTTCTGTCTCTAAATGGTTGGCCGAAAAGAACAATTTTTGGTAATCCGACATCCTTCATGCGTAGAACAAGCTTTGACCATTCCAACCTTTCTCTCCTTATCGCTCAAGAGAACAGGATCGAACCACACTTTTTGTGCAGCCGCCTGTTTGAAATACGTTCATTCAGTCGGGTACCCAGAACAATCCGTAGACAATTTCTGTGGAAAACGTCTAGCAAATCTTCCTCCATTTTTTGGAGCGCCCATGCTTTAGAGCCATATTTGACCACTGTCATCACTGTCCCTTCCAGTAGTCTAATCTTATATCCTCTTAGTTTCGTAGTTTCAAAAGAGTCTCAAGCCCATCAGACATGAAAACTAATTGAAATAACATACACATTAATTAAATTTTCTAAAATCTTTATTGGCGGTTCACTGTCTTCCACCTTAAGCAACAAGGAAAATCCTATATTTTGCATCGGTAGGATATTTATTTTGTTTTCTTATCCTACGGTCTTCTCTGGGGAAAAAATAGAGCCAGGGTTCGTTGAATGTCAGCAAATTAAAAGCTCTATATTTCTTCTAAGATTGTAAACGACCACCTTTGAAAGTTATAGTTTGTTTCTCGGTTTATCCACGTTGTATAATTTTTTTTCTTGTGTTGCAGGAGATGAGGAGCTTCGTAGATGGCGTAAACCTCTCTTCAAATAATGACTCAATCACACCCGCTATTGAACTGAAGCCTATAATTTCACCAGTTGGAAATCCTCAGCATATATCACCTAAGCACCTAAACCCAGAATCAGTTGCTGCTGCAAGGCGGACAGAAATGGCAAGCTTCGACAGCTCTGACACATGGGCCAGCTGCACAGCTTTTCCTTCAATGCCTGATTTAAATACATCTTTGACTATATTAGACGTGAATCGTGTTGCAGAGAGTAGTTTATGTGTAGACCCAATAAGCAAAAGAAGTGTGCCACAAAGTGCTAGTGGATTTATTGTCAAAAGTGAGTCCTTTACAAATGCAGGCTGTGAAGCATTGGATGCTCTTGAAAGACAGAGGACAGAATCTATAGACCGTGTTCATTTTGCCCCTAGGCATTGGCCTTGTGAGGAGCCCTGCTGTCCTTCAAGTCAAGTACCTAATAAAGTAAGTGCAATATTTCTTTATGCTTACCAAAGGTTTTAGAAATTTTTATTGAAATGTTTTTATTTTGAATGTTTTTTGAAATTTTTATCCCTTCTTTGCTATGTTTTTTTTTCTAATTACAAAACATTTGATAAATTGAGCTTATATTTTAACCTATCTTTTCACTTCCCTGGAAATCCATTAATAGGCCAGGTAATGCCTAAGGCTATATTTATATTTTCTTTTTCTCAATTCGCACTATTTTCCAGAAAGAACCGATGGTATTAGCCGAGAAATGGGGCTATTGAGAAGGAAACATGGTAATAAAGTAATTATTTCTTTATAATATTTAAAAAACAGTATTTAACACATTTTGAAGCCACTTATTTGATACTTTACTGCCTCTCCCTCCTTTGGAAATATATAGCCCAAATTATATATTTCTTGTGTGTATTTCTGTTTCTTGATTTTGTCATCATTGATTCAATTAATGGGTACACAGTGAAAACAAGAGTGATCATGGGTGCCCATAAGGGGGGGGGGCACAGGGGGTTCCAGCCCCTCTGGCTGAATGAAGATGCCTTATATTTGTATAAATTTAAAAATCTTTTTCCACAAAATAGGTTTTTCAAAGAAAGGTAAAGAGCTCCATTTAGCCAAAAATGGGCAGAAATAAAGTCAAGTAATTTTCCAAGCGTAAAACTGCCATAAATCACTATCAACAAATAAATGAAACTCAAAACGAACAGAAATTAGAATAAATAGCCGAGTCAAACTCGAAACGAGCAAAAATTAACATTACTAGGGTTGACACCCCCCATGCCTTCTTAAGACAAGAACATAATTTAGGCTTTACTGAAAAAACAAACCAAATAAGAAATGATCTCGATTTGTCAGTTTAATATACCCATACTTATATTTATTCCTTAAAGTCTTAAATTTTTGGCATTTATTTAAGTACAAAAAGTAAAAACATTGAAACGTATTTTGTTTTTAGTAAAGTGCAAATTATGTTCAGGTCTTGGAAAGGCATGGGGGTTATCAGCCTTACTAATGTTAATTTTTGCTGGTTGGCTTGACTCGGCTATTTCTTTTAATTTCTGTTTGTTTTGAGTTTCATTTATTTATTGATAGTGATTTATGGTAGTTTTACGCTTGGACGATTACTTGACTTCATTTCTGCCTATTTTTGGCTTAATGGAGCTCTTTACTTTTCCATGAAAAACTTATTTTGTGGAAAATTGTTTTTTTAATTATTTTCTGCTCGTTTTTTTTGACATAGTAATTTTCATATATTTTTTGTTTATATCTTTTCGGGTTTTTTTCTATAATAATCCATAGTTTGGCTTGCTATTTGTATGTTGGGAGAAACTTCGGGACAATTGCATAATTGTGGAGGGTTGACATGCCCAATATTCATACAGACATAGTTGCTGGACCGTTCTACTATGCTGAACAAAATAGTTGTCTCAAAATTTTGACTGGATGTGTTTGGGAAATAAGTTGGCTTGAGAGACGGACTGATTGCCCTCCAATCTCTTTTTACTCTTAGAAAGGACACTAAAACTTTTTATTTTTAAATCGAATTGGCTTCTTTAAATGTTTCAATAATATCTCTAGCTATTATAGAGTGATGCTGCCTATGATATTACTTACATGCCTTTTTGAAAACCTGTATGCATACAGTTTTTTCGTTTAATTAGAACTCCCCCTAACGCTTCCTAAAAGTTTCGGTAAATTTGCAGGTAGCACAATAATTTAGCTAGGATGAAAGCGAATACATCATTTGATGCCTTTTTTTATGCTCTTTCATAATTAATTAATCGCTTCTGTCGCAAATTGCATCTCGAGCCCTTAAAGTGGCCTCGAAGGTATTTTACATGAATTATGCAAGAGCATAAAAAAGCATCAACTGATGTTTTCACTTTCATCCTAGCTAAATTATATGATCCACTGCAAAGTTACCATGAAATTTACCCATCCCCATCCCCATCCCCCTAATGTGCAAATATACACCCTGAATTGGAATATACCCTGAATTGTCGACTGCAAAGTTTCGAATTGCAAAATTCAGCGCTATTTTTGTCGACAGCATTTGAAAAACTTGAAACGTTAGGAAAACGATTTATATTTGTGTTGCGCAATAAACTAGGTTTTAATTATTGTAAATAAGTATTCTTGGAATATACTACTCTTGAACAACTTATTTATAAAGTAGTTGATATGTTTTTAACAAATTTTCAATAACTTAACTACTGTTGATATCTTCTTTGTGGGGTTACAAACATGAAATACCTTTGGGGCCCCTTTAAGGGCTCAAGATGCATTTGCGACAGAAACGATTATTGAATTATGAAAGAGCATAAGAAAAGGCATCAAATGATGTATTCGCTTTCATCCTAGCTAAATTATTGTGCCACCTGCAAATTTACCAAAGTCTCACCTTAATAGCCTACTCTTAGCGTCATTAGTTACATTAACTGAAGTGGTAGTATCAAAAGTATACACATAGTGCCTCCTGGCTAGTTCAAAATCCCCCACAACTTACTCTTAAGGGTCTAACTTAATAATAGATAGATATGTGTATTAAGGCCAAAAATTCGGCTATGGACACAAAAAGAGCACAAATATAATAAGCTTACATCGGCGATCATCACAAAAAGCACAAATAGAATGAACTTGCATCAACCATCATCAACAAACACTTAAATGAAACATGGAGTTAAAACAAGTTTTTTTTTCGACTGAAAGCAAGGAACAGCAATAAAACTTAAAACTAACAGATATTAATCCATGATTATGTGGGAAAGAGGGGCTGCCCCTTCGTCGGCCCTCTCTCTTAGTCGGCCCTACGCTAAAATTTGACTTTTTGTCATAATTCTTTAAGAAATACTACTGAAACACAAGAGCCGTTGTTGTTTTTGAGATATTGCTTTGTCACCTTTTTAAAAGTCCACATGCTCATAGTTTGTTTTGATTTAGTTAAACGTCCACTTAAATATTCCTTATATTTGATTACTGACGACGTTGTTATATTCTCTTTGGACTATTGGTTACAAAATGGCTATCTCACAATTTTGATCGAATGCGTTTGGGGCAAAGAGAATATCAGGGAGGAGGTGGGGGGCAATTTTCTCTCCATCATGCTTGACTCTTAAAATGGAACTAGAACTATACATTTCCAATCAAATGAGTCTTCTCTAAAGTTCACGAGATCACCCCTTAATAAAAACCTTACTTGTCCCCGGGGTATAACTTAGAACCCTTACCCCCATACTCTCAGTTTTTTTCAGAACCCCAAAGGCCGTATTAAGAGATCTTTGAACAATTTTTAAACATTTTTTTCCAATCCAATGATCCCCCTCTAAAGTTTATACGACTATCGTTTCCATAAAAACCTTATATGCCCTCGGGGCATAACTTACAGACCTTGCCCTGAGGACGTGGGGGGTGGGTTTCATCCTCAAAGACATAGTTTCTGGACTTTTAAAGTACGTCAAACAAAATAACTATTTCGAAATTTTGATTGGAAGTGTTTGGGGAAATGATGGGCGTGGGGGGATGGTTTCTCTCCAATCCCTTTTGACTGTTAAACAGGGCACTAGCCCTTTTAATTACCAACCGAATGATCCCTTTTCGAAGTTTCTACGACAACAAATGGTCATCATAAAATTTCTATCAGATGCGTTTCGGTAAAACACCACGCACGTGTGTGTGTGTGTGGGGGGGGGGGGGGGTATTTTCCCTCTGATCTCTTTGAATCTTAAAAAGAGCTCTATAACTTCTGATTACCAATCCAATGAGCCCTTTCCGAAGTTTATACGACCATCATTTCTATAAAAAACCTTATATGCCCCCAGGGCGTAACTTACAAACCTTGCCCTGAGGGTTATGGGGGGGGGCGGGTCATCCTCAAAGACATAATTTCTGGACCTTTCATCTACGCTGAATAAAATGAATACCTCAGAAATTCCGATTGGATGTGTTTGGGGAAATGATTGGTGTAGGGGGGGGGGTGACCTACAACCACTTCTGACTGCTAAAAAGGCCAGTAGAACTTCTGACACAATCCAATCCACAATCCCCTCCAAAGTTTATACGACCACCTTTTTTAGAAAAAAAACTTTGTATCCCCCCAGGGCATAATTTACAACCCTTGCCCTGAGGGTTGGGTGTGTGGTGGGGGGGGGTTGTCAACCTCAAAGTCGCAATTCAGGACCTTTAAACTACACTGAACAATATGGCTATCTCAAAATTTTGATTGGATATGTTTGGGAAAATGATTGACATTGGGGGGGGGGGCTGGTTTCCCTCCATGAGCTCCTTTGCAATTTTCTATGACATTTCTTTTCACAAGAAGTGCCCTGATCTAAAATAATAGAAATAAATAATATATTGTGCCTACATCGCACTTTACTTAGGCAGCGCTATCGCGCTGCCTATTATATTTTATTTTGATATTTCTGTTATACAGCATTAGAAGTGCCGATTAGACCAGGTAAGCCCCCCCTCCTAAGTACAGCCTATGGGTGCCCATGAGAGTGACACATGGCAAAATGCACGGGACATTAGGGGACTGGGGTAAACTATAGTGGAAATTAGAGCTTTTCATCTAAAATGTATTTAGTTAGTCTAAACCTTAAAGTTGTTTCCCAAAAATTATTTAGTTGGCCTAACCTTGACCAATTTTTAACTATGTTATGATGCCAGATTCAGAAATAAAACCAATTCCTGTTTGAATATTTCAAAAGCAGTTTATGAAATCAAACACTCAGCATATATGAAAAACATATCACATAATAGAATATTGCAGTCCTTGATTGTAAAAAAAGGAAGAAAAACAAACAAAGGCACGTAGAAAAATTGGAAATCTTAGGGACAAAAAGTTAATTTCCATTATCAATATATTGAAAAATAATTTTATTTATTACTTCTTGATGGATTAGTTTTGCCACACCACCTTCAAAATTCGGGTACAACATTTTGTATCTCATGGGTTTGCTGGCATTATTTCAAAAACAATTAGAAATTAAATCAAATAACAAGTTTTTTTCAACTGAAATTAAGGAGCGACATTAAAACTTAAAACGAACAGAAATGATTCTGTATATGAAAAGAGCTGACCCTTCCTTAACACTCCACAATTTATGCTAAAGTTTTTTATTACTTTGAAAAATAGATCAGTGACAAAGCAAAGAGTCAAACTTTAGCGTAGAGAGAAAGATGTTAAGTAGGGGGCAGCCCCTTTCATATACGGAGTAATTTCTGTTCGTTTTAAGTTTTAATTTACTTTCAATTGAATTTTTTATTTAATCTATCAAGAATCGGCGCTTCTATGGTTGTGGGCTGGACAGTCCATTCAACACCCCTTTGTCATTCACCCTTCAAAATAATTAAGTCACATTACTTTTTGACTTGTCATTTCAATTTAATTATATTAAGCTCATGTATTGCTGTTCAGAATGGAAATAGTTGTTATCACGCTTAATTTTTTGGCATGCTGTCTTGACAGACTAGACAAAAGGCTAGTCACTTTTATTAAAAACAAACAACCAGCATCAAAGAAGATGAAAATGTTGAATATTAGCACATTGTTCCAGACAATTTGACATGGACAAAAGATCTGGGAATTGTTAAGCATTTTACATCTTATTATCTGTATAAGCAAAATGCTAGAAAAATTGTTGTCGGAGAAGGAGCTATGCCTGAGCCCCATTGTAGCCACGTTTGTTTGAAAAATCATCCACGTACTGCTGCTACGCGAACTAGACCTCCTATGTCAAGACCACTTGGAATTTTGCAGCAACTGGGATCACAGTTGTGGAGCAAATGTAACTACACATCAAACAGTTCGTGGTAACGAACTGTAAGGAGCGACCCGGCTCAATGGTAACCGAAACTCTAAAAAACGGAATTTTGATACCAATAGATACATCAAAAGAATCAAATTTTAATGCTGATTTCAAATGTAAGTTTCATCAAGTTTAGTCTTACCCATCAAAAGTTAAACGCCTGATAAAATTTGGCTGATTTTAGAAAAAAGGGGAAAAGGCCCCCTAAAAGTTATAGAACCTAAATGAAAATCACACCATCATATTCAGCGTATAAGAGAATCCTACTGTAGAGGTTTCAAGTACCTATCTACAAAAATGTGGAATTTTGCATTTTTTGCCAGAAGAAAGATCACGGATGGCCCCCTCCCACGCTCATTTTTTCCCAAAGTCACCCGATCAAAATTTTGAGATAGCCATTTTGTTCAGCATGGTCGAAAATATGATAACAAGGTCTTTTAGGATGACTTAATCCCCCGAAGTCTCTGGGGGGGGGGGCTGAAAGTTATGAACTTTACCCAATGTTAACATATAGTATTAGTTATTGGGAAGTAAACAGACGTTTTCAGGCGGGATTTTTTTTTGGTAGGTGGGGGAGGGGGGGGGGTCGGCAGCTATATGGGAGGATCTTTCCATGAAGGAAGTTTTCATGGGGGAAGGGACATTGCTATGAAGGGGGTGTCGGATTTCCCATCATTATTAAAGAAAAGGATCAGAAACTAAATAAAAAAAAGTTTTTCAACTGAAAGTAAGGAGCAACATCAAAACTTAAAACGAACAGAAAATATTACGTATATGATTGGGTTCACCCCTTAGTCAATACCTCACTCTTTAAGCCAAAGATTTTTCCCTATTTTCGTAAGAGGTATTTATTCTAATTAACGGCCTTTGTAATTAAGGAGTAATTTTAAAAAAATTGAAACAAAATTTGAACTTTAGCTTAAAGAGCGAGGTATTGATTAAGGGGCGAACCCCTTAATATACGTAATAAAAATCTATGAATATACAAATTCGTTACGTAAGTTAATTCGTAAGTTACGTATATTTATTACTAATAAAAACGTTCGTAAATAAAATTATTCAAGTTTCGAGAAACCCATTTAACCAAATAAAAGTAAAATTAATATGCAAATTTTGTTTTAATTATTCATGTACGGTGAGCCAATATCAAAACCTGCATTAATTCAAAAACGTTCAAAAATTAAATTAAAAAAAAAGTTTTTTTAACTGAAAGTAAGGAACGACGTTAAAACTTAAAACGAGCAGAAATTATTCCATATATGAAAGGGGCTGTCCCCTCCTCAACGCCTCGCTCTTTACGCTAAAGTTTGACTTTCTCACAACTCTATTTTTTTTAAAGAATAAAAAGCTTCAGCGTAAAGAGCGAGGCGTTGAGAAGGGGACAGCCCCTTTCATATACGGAATAACTTCTGTTCGTTTTAAGTTTTAACGTTTTAAGTTATTTAATAACGGGTAATAAATGTATTTGCTCCCGTATCGTGTTTGCAGTTACGGTATGATTATTGTAAAGATTAAATATATATTGCAACGTAATATTTAATGCAATAATTATTTAACGTAATAATATCATTACGTTATTTAATGTAGTAATATTGTAACGTAATAATAATGTAGTTTTAAGATTAATTTTTAAAACTGTAATTGTTAATACTGTAATTTTAAGGATATATAATGGGTAATAAATGTGTTTGCTCACGTATCGTGTTTGCAGATCCGGTATGATTATTGTGAAGATTATTGTAAAGATTAAATGTATGATTAAGGTCAATGTACAATTAGAGAACTTCTGAAGTATGTTCTGTGTGCAAGAAGTTTCCGTAGAACTGTATCTGCATTGTTTGTATTTTTGCCAGTATTAAGGGTGTGTAGTAACCGTTTCATTTTGTAAACATTTTGTAAAATTTCTTTGCGTACGGTTTATTTTCGGATATAGAATATTGCAAGTCTTCTTGCTTACTTTCCATGACATAAACATAATACATATTAAAATCAAAAATTTTGAAAAAAATGGGAACTTTTGTTTTGAAACCAGGATTTTCGGTATTTTTTCCAAAAAGTTATGAAAGAATGCGGAAATTTGGCTTAGATTGTCGAAGAGAGGATATGTAATTAAATCAGTATTCAAAGTTATTTGCCTTCTAGAATTTTATGCTTCGAAGCTAGGGCATTTTACTCTGTCAAAATGCAGAGAATTCGTAAATTCACAACTTCAACAAAGAATAAGTCACAGAAGTAATTTATTTCTGGAAAATTAAAGTTCTTAGAAGACCAAGGTTTATCCGTATTGGGGAAAAAATTGGGCCTTCTTTAGCAAATAAGTTACCTCAAGGATATAAAAGAAATCGATGTACGATGACAGCTTTAGAAATTGCATCACTGTGTAGGTCTGCAATTCATTTTCGGATTCAGAAGAATGCATCTTTTCTTGCTTACTTTGATGGCTTTGAATGTCTGAAGTGTAACAAACAACAAATTTGAAAATCTTAGAAAATAATATGAAGAATCTGAACTTCAGTATTTTAAAATGAAAATTTGCGGTATTATTTCCCCAAAATTTATAAGAATTACTGAAATTCTGCTTAGGTTTTCGAAGAGATAATATGAAGTTCATTTACTACTCAAGGTTATTTTATTTCTAAACAGTCTAACGTAAAAGCTAGGACATTTCACTTAGAAAAATATACACAAAATGTAGAGAATTGCTTCAAAATTTCAAAATAGAAAAGTTACGGAAAAGATTTTATTGCTAAAAAACTAATGTCAGCTCCAGTTCATAAAATTTGCCAATCGATATTGGAAAAAATTCTATCTTGTCTAGAAAATAAGCACCTTCAGGGTATATAAAAAAAAAACTGATGCGTCATGACAACTTTGGAAATTATTTCTAAGCAAAATAGGCAATTTCGTACGTAAAAAAGTTTATGTCATTCTGTGTACTTTTCAGGGTATTATTTGATTAAAACACGATAGGTATCAAATGTAGAGTTTCAATGAACAACCAAAGATCGAATATAAACAAATCAGTTTTTCCAGTTCTATTTTGAAGAAATAATAGGCAGCGCAATAGTGCTGCCTAAGTAAAGAACGGTGTCGGCACAATGTATTAGTATTATTATTTCTTTTTCTTAGACCAGGGCACTTCGTATCGAAAGAGCTGTCATAGAAACTTCAAATAGAGCTGTCACAGAAGCGCCAGTTTATAATATTTGCCTATCAATATCGGAAAAAATCCTATCTTGTCTAGAAAATAAGTACCTCCAACATATATTAAAAAAAATGATGTGTCATGACAACTTTGGAAATTATTTCTTAGTGAAATATGCAATTTAGTATGTAAGAAATTTTAGGTCATTTTGTGTACTTTTCAGGGTATAATCAAACAGTTCGTGGTAACGAACTGTAAGTAAGGAGCGACCCGGCTCAATGGTAACCGAAACTGTAGAAAACGGAATTTTGATACCAATAGATACATAAAAAAAATTAGATTTTAATGCTGATTTCAAATATATAAGTTTTATCAAGTTTAGTGCTACTTATCAAAAGTTAAGCGCCTGAGAAAATTTGGCTGATTTTCGAAAAAAGGGGAAAAGCCCCGTAAATTTTATAGAACCTTAATGAAAATTACACCATCATATTCAGCGTATCAGAGAACCCTATTGCGGAGGTTTCGAGCTTCTATCTACAAAAATGTGGAACTTTGCAAGATCACGAATGCGTGTTTATTTGTTGTCTTTTTTTTTTTCCAGGGGTGATCCCATCTGCAAAATGAATTTGGTGAACGATTCAAAGACGTCGTATTTTTAGGTTGTAGATGGGAATAAATTAGTGTTTTGTTAAACACTAATACAAATTAGTATTGGCAAATGTGTTATCAGTGTGACGTTAAAATCAAGGTCATTAATTAATATCGTTCAAATGTTATTCATTAATATTGCCTTTTTTTTCGACAGATGCAACCATGGGTTGGATCGGGACCTACGAGCTTTAGATACCAGTTGCTAGACAAAAACTTTTACTTTTAGACCAATTTGAAACGCCAGGGAAGTATTTCACAGCTTTTTATTGAAAATAAGAGACTAAAAAATACAGAATTTACAAGTTTGCTAAGATTGTGCTTGAAAGCTCTACTTTAGGGCTCTCTGATATGCTCAATTTTATGATGCTCTTTTCATAAAGACCTTTTTTTTATCCTTTTTCAGTGAAATTCTGCAAATTTTCTCAGGTTATTTGCTTTTGATGAGTTTCTTTAAAACCTTATGAATTCTATATATTTGGAATCACCATGAAAAGTTTATTCTTTCATATATATATATATATATATATATATATATATATATATATATATATATATATATATATATATATATATGCAACTCAGCGCAGCATCAAGCCTCCCGAGGCCAACACAACTACGCACGCTCCTCCTCCATCCGAATCTATTCAAAGACTCCCCCTTTACATTCTCACAGGAAGTTCCCGTTTCCCTTAAATCCTTCTCTATGACATCCTCCCACCCCAGCCGCGGACGAGCTGATTTTCGTTTGGCCCTAGATGGTGTGCCAAAAAGGACAATCTTTTTGTCTTGTTAAATAAATAAAAAAGAAGGTCTTTTAACTGAAAGTAAGGAGCGACATTAAAGCTTAAAACGAACAGAAATTATTCTTTATGTAAAAGGGGCTGTCCTCTCCTCAACACCTCAATCTTTATGCTAATTTTTTATTACTTTTAGAGTTAGAGTTGTGACAAAGAGTCAAACTTTAGCGTAAACAGCGAGGCGTTGAGGAGGGGACAGCCACTTTTATATATGGAATAATTTCTGTTCGTTTTAAGTTTTAATTGTTTTCCTTAGTTTCAGATAGAAAAATTTGTTTTTTTTTTGTTTAATATCTGAAAGTTTATCAGCTAATGCAGGTTCAAAATTGGCTCACCGTGTATAAAACATTAAAACGGAGTTTGCACAATAATTTTGGAGAAGTTTCCCCCCGTGTAAACTTTCTCTGGAAAATTCCCCTCAAGAAACTACCCTCCCGATGTGAAAATCTCCCCGTACAAAATAACTGCTCCTCCGCCGAAAATTTTTCCCTCGATAAAATATCTGTATACTTACCAATAACCAATGAAATATGTAAACGATAAGCAAAGTTCAAAGCTTGTAGTTATTTCCCCGTGGGTGTCAAACTACTACTACTACTAACAACTCACCGCAGCACCATGCCAGTAGTATGTACATATTGAATTTGCTTGCTGCCCTAGGAATCTCTATGCTATTTGCGTACGCCTCTACACCTTTTCAAAGAGATTCAGAACTCCCTCACATGGTATTATACTTCTGGTCCATCTTGTGCTATTTGGTTTATTGACTAACCAAGGCCAACCATACAGGTTTCTGGTGGGTATAGTCTGGTTTGGTGGGTATAGTCTGGTTTGGTGGGTATAGTCTGGTTTGGTGTGTATAGTCTGGTTTGGTGGGTATAATCTGGTTTGGTGGGATATAATCTGGTTTATTGGGTATAATCTGGTTTGGTGGGTATAGTCTGGTTTGATGGGTATAGTCTGGTTTTGGTGGGTATAGTCTGGTTTGGTTTTTCAAAGAGAGTGAGTATTACACTTTACTTTTTTGTTTTTGTTTGTTTTTGTTTTTTTTTAATCGCAAACTAGAGATTGTTAAATTGCGTATTTAGGAATTGTTTTGATTGGCATTTTTGCAAAAAGGGATAAGGAATTCGCAAATTGGACACTATGAACGATATTAATTAATGTTTTGAATAATAGGAGTGTGAATGATTCTAATTAGTGATTGGATTATATGAAGGTGGAGAAAAAAAGGATTAAACTGATTAGCAGTTAAGGTAGCCCCGAAGGGTTTGTTAATTTTAATGCAAGATTCATTTTCTAACTGAATTCTATGATAACAAAATTCTTGCTTCATTACATCCAGAACACTTCAATTTAAGTGATTGTGTAACTCTTTTCAGTATAACTAAACCCACTCCAATTCTTTGGTATAGCCCGAGGCTATATCCAAATATTTTGTGGCTAAGTTATTTTGCATTATATTTTTTTTTTTACTTAGTCCTATTTCTCTAAGAAATTGAATCGTTGATGGAGGAAATCGTTGGATAAATTAAAGCACAACAATCAAAAAACCGACAAAGCATCAAAGCAAAACGACCAATTTCGGGAAAATCCATGTCAGGTAATATTTCCAAGCTAGCAAATTGTTTTGAAGGCAAATTTTCACTGACTATTCAAATCCACTCAACTAGTTAATTCTCAAGTTTTCTTAGCTTGTTTTATTCTGTATTTCACATCCGATTAATATGCTTTGAGGATTGTTAGCTAACAATAATTGTTTGCTTTCATTTTGTTTCAAGGGCTAACAGAAAATCGCTAGCTAATAGGGTTAGTTAACAAGTTGGCGGTGGAAGGCTGTCTATATTTTGTTCTTCCTTGCGCGCTTCGGATGTAATATTAAAGTGAAATGCGTTATAGGACCAAATTTTGTGTTGTTTACTCTTATTTCTCTAAAGCTACTACACATACTAAAATCCAACTTTAGTACTAAAATTGTATATAAGTTTATTTTAAACTAAAAATCTTTTGAAAAGAAAGCAAGGGTCTATTATTGCTGTATAGTCTTTTTTCATGATAATCGAATCTGAATATGCGAAAAAGGTGCTAAAAAACACAACAAATACAGGTTCGAGTCTAATATACACAACTCAGTATATTATGGACGTTTTTATGCAAAGAAGGATTTCTTTGCGACCGAGTCTATGCATGTGTATTTAAGTTTTCATTAGCGGTTAAAAAACAAAAATATGAACTTAAAATGTGGGTGAGTTCATTTTAACTCCAGGCAAAAGAAAAACTCATTTTATTTCCGCCATTGTGCAGATGTGTTACCTGGATCACTCCTGTTGCGATTTTTCTGTATTATCAATTACGATGTTGATTTCTGAAGACTGTTAGACTCCAGATATTCCATAAAAGGATATTTAAGCCATGCAAAAATCTATTATAAAATGTGTCTAAGTCTGCTGATTTCTTCTGCGATTAAGCAGCCGCCATTATCGCTCTTCTGCTGATACTCCTGAAAAATATCTCCAAAATCCAATTTAATTTTTTTTTTTTTGAATACCGCCCTTATTTATTTATTTGGGATATGTAAGTCATACCACCAAAGTGTCTAACTTTATTTACAAGCTAGACAAGCTTTTTAAATTATCAGATTGCCTGAAGAAAAACAGCCGACTTGCTTTACCCAGCAAACTTTATTGTTAATTTATACAGTGACGTCAATTGTAGGGTCAGGGTAGAAAGTTGCCCACTAAGATCTTTTTACCCCCTAGATTTTGAAATTCTATTTTGAGGCATTTTCCTGGTATTTTCCAGGTATTTTCGTTGAAAATAAAAAAGTGACAAAATCCCGTCGCCTTAGATTTTGAAAAAAAAAATACATTTTGCCCTCAATAAATTTTGGCGAATTGACATCACTAAATTGTTAAATCAATAAAAAGTGGTTAAATAGTCTTTCATCAAAGTGTAAAAAATTATTTCGAAGTCGCAAATGTGCAAGCAAAGAAGTAGCTTTGACCAAGTAGAGTGATAATATTAGCATGTATATTTGGGCTAATGAGATGTGAGTCTCTTCTAGGTGTGAGAAATTTACGCCTAAAACACCGGCATTTTCTTGTTTACATGTGATATCTATCTAATATTCTAATTTAAGGAAAATCGTTACTTGTCATTCGCGAAGATAAATATTCTGAGACCTTAATAATAAGAATAGTTTTTATTAAATATAAACCAGGGCGTGGAATATTTCAGTAGTGTTTTGTTGTGCTTTACCTTGTCACAGTTACATTCTCTTAATTTTTCAAAAGTTCATTTTGAATTTCTTTCGTGAAATGCAAGAATTGGAATATTTCAGTAGTGTCTTGTTGTGGTTTACCTTTTCACAGCTACATTCTCATTATTTTTCAAAGTTCATTTTGAATTTCTGTCGTGAAATGCAAGAGTTGGAATATTTCAGTAGTGACTTGTTGTGCTTTACCTTGTCACAGTTACATTCTCTTGATTTTTCAAAGTAATCCACTAGCTCAGTATTGGGGTCCCAGTCCACCAGCCTGAACGGTGGAAATTCACTAGCTCAGAATTGGGGTCTTAGTCCACCAGACTGAATGATGGAAATCCACTAGCTCAGTATTGGGGTCTTAGTCCACCAGCCTGAATGGTGGAAATCCACTAGCTCAGTATAGGGGTCTTAGTCCACCAGCCTGAATGGTGGAAATCCACAGCTTTACCTTGTCACAGTTACATTCTCTTGATTTTTCGAAGTTCATTTTGAATTTCTGAACCCTCTTCTGAATTTGAACCCTGTTCAAATTCAGGGTTATCTCTGAACCCTGAATTTCTGAATTTGGCCGAGGTTACGTGCGCGCACGTAACCTCGTCCAAATTAACCTGAAAAAATGAAATAAAGCTACATCGACTTTTCATGTCTCTCTCTCTCACTATGTATGCGCCATCGCGTGATTCGTCTCTTTGTGTCTGTCGTCTCTGTGTGTTTTTTAAATTTTTGGGCGACCTGCCAGAGACTCTGGGCAGTTGAGCACCCCCAAATATTGTCCCAAATTCCTCTCTCAATTTAGCACTTGTTCACGGATGCTCAGTGTCTCCAATCACTTTCCCAATAGTATCTATTCATTCTCTCAGCTCAGTTTAGAAAATCTGAGCCAATTTCCACTTTTTCAAATTTGGGGTCACTTGCCTGAGACTCTGGGCAGGTGAGGTGGGCACCTCCAAAAATTTGTCCCAACTTCCACTCTTGCCTTAGAACTTATTCACAGATACCTAAAACCGTCAACGGTTAGACTGTTGCCCTAGCGGTAACCATGCCATGATTAAGAGAATGTAACTGTGACAAGGTAAAGCACAACAAAACACTACTGAAATATTCCAACTCTTGCATTTCAATGAAAGAAATTCAAAATGAACTATGAAAATCAACAGAATGTAACTGTGACAAGGTAAAGCACAACAAAAAACTAATGAAATATTACAACTCTTTCATTTCACGACAGAAATTCAAAATGAACTTCGAAAAATCAAGAGAATGTAACTGTGACAAGGTAAAGCTGTGGATTTCCACCATTCAGGCTGGTGAACTAAGACCCCTATATTGAGCTAGTGGATTTCCACCATTCAGGCTGGTGGACTAAGACCCCAATACTGAGCTAGTGGATTTCCACCATTCAGTCTGGTGGACTAAGACCCCAATTCTGAGCTAGTGAATTTCCACCGTTCAGGCTGGTGGACTGGGACCCCAATACTGAGCTAGTGGATTACTTTGAAAAATCAAGAGAATGTAACTGTGACAAGGTAAAGCACAACAAAACACTACTGAAATATTCCAACTCTTGCATTTCAATGAAAGAAATTCAAAATGAACTATGAAAATCAACAGAATGTAACTGTGACAAGGTAAAGCACAACAAAACAATACTGAAATATTCCAACTCTTGCATTTCACGACATAAATTCAAAATGAACTTTGAAAAATCAAGAGAATGTAACTGTGACAAGGTAAAGCTGTGGATTTCCACCATTCAGGCTGGTGGACTAAGACCCCTATACTGAGCTAGTGGATTTCCACCATTCAGGCTGGTGGACTAAGACCCCAATACTGAGCTAGTGGATTTCCACCATTCAGTCTGGTGGACTAAGACCCCAATTCTTATCTATTGTATTTCGATCTTTCAGGCTGGTGGACTGTGACCCCCATAATTAGCTAGAGGATTTCCACCATTCAGGCTGGTGGACTAACACCCCAATACTGAGCTAGTGGATTTCCACCATTCAGGCTGGTGGAATAAGACCCCAATTTTCCAACTCTTGCATTTTACGACAGAAATTCAAAGTGAACTTCGAAAAATCAAGAGAATGTAACTGTGACAATGTAAAGCATAACAAGTCACTACTGAAATATTCCAACTCTTTTATTTCACGACATAAATTCAAAATGAACTTTGAAAAATCATGAGAATGTAGCTGTGACAGGGTAAACCAACGACAAGACATTGCATTTCAATGAAAGAAATTCAAAATGAACTATGAAAATCAACAGAATGTAACTGTTACAAGTTAATGAACAACAAAACACTATTGGAATATTCCAACTCTTGCATTTCAATGAAAGAAATACAAAATGAACTATGAAAATAAACAGAATGTAACTGTGACAAGGTAATGCACAACAGAACACTATTGAAATATTCCAACTCTTGCATTTCAATGAAAGAAATTCAAAATGAACTATGAAAATCAACAGAATGTAACTTTGACAAGGTAAAGCACAATAAAACACTACTCAAATATTCCAGTTCTTGCATTTCGCGAAAGAAATTCAAAATGAACTTCGAAAAATCAAGAGAATTTAACTGTAACAAAGTAAATCATAACAAAACTCTTGCATTTCAATGAAAGAAATTCAAAATGAACTATGAAAATCAACAGAATGTACCTGTGACAAGGTAAAGCACAACAAAACACTACTGAAATATTCCAATTCTTGCATTTCACGAAAGAAATTCAAAATGAACTTTGAAAAATTAATAGAATGTAACTGTGACAAGGTAAAGCACAACAAAACACTACTGAAATATTCCAACTCTTGCATTTCAATGACAGAAATTCAAAATGAACTATGAAAATCAACAGAATATAACTTGGACAAGGTAAAGCACAACAAAACATTAATGAAATATTCCAACTCTTGCATTTCATGACAGAAGTTCAAAATGAACTTCGAAAAATCATGTAGCTATGACAAGGTAAACCATGATAAGACACTACTTAAACATTCCAACTCTTGCACTTCAATGAAAGACATTCAAGATGAACTATGAAAATCAACAGAATGTTACTGTGACAAGGTAAAGCATAACAAAACACTACTGAAATATTCCAACTCTTGCATTTCAAAACAGAAATTCAAAATAACATCGAATAATCAAGAGCATGTAACTTTGACAAGGTAAAGCACGACAACACACAACTGAAATATTCCAACTCTCGCATGTCAGCGAAATAAATTTAAAATGAACTATGAAAATTAACAGAATTTAACTTTGACAAGGAAAAGCACAACAAAACACTACTGAAATATTCAAACTCTTGCATTTCAATGAAGGAAATTCAAAATGAACTATGAAAATCAACAGAATGTAACTGTGACAAGGTAAAGCACAACAAAACACTACTGAAATATTCCAACTCTTGCATTTCAATGAAAGAAATTCAAAATGAACTATGAAAATCAACAAAATGTAACTGTGACAAGGTAAAGCCCAACAATACACTACTGAAATGTTCAAATTCTTGCATTTCAAGAAATAAATTCAAAATAAACTTAGAAAAATCAAGATAATGTGACTCTGAAAACTTAAATTACAACAAAACTCTTGACTTTAAATGAAAGACATTCAAAAGGAACTATTAAAATCCACAGAATGTAACTTTGACAAGCTTAAGCACAACAATGCACTATTGAAATGTTCCTATTATTTAATTTCAAAAAAGAAATTCAAAATGAACTATGAAAACTATACATAATGTGATTGTGGCAAGGTAAAGCACAACAAAACGATACTGAAATATTCAAACTCGTGCATTTCAATGAAAGAAATTCAAAATGAACTATGAAAATCAACAGAATGTATCTGTGACAAGGTAAAGCACAACAAAACACTACTGAAATATTCAAACTCTTGCATTTCACGACAGAAATTCAAAATGAACATCGAAAAATCATGAGAATTTAGCTGTGAAAAGGTAAACCATGACAATACACTACTGAAATATTCCAACTCTTGCATTTCAATGAAAGAAATTCAAAATGAACTATGAAAATCAACAGAATGTAACTGTGACAAGGTAAAGCACAACAAAACACTACTGAAATATTCCAACTCTTGAATTTCACGACAGAAATTCAAAATGAACTTCGAAAATCAAGAGAATGTAACTGTGACAAGGTAAAGCGCAACAAAACACTACTGAAATATTCCAACTCTTGCATTTCAATGAAAGAAATTCAAAATGAACTATGAAAATTAACAGAATGTAACTGTGACAAGGTAAAGCACAACAAAACACTACTGAAATATTCCAATTTTTGCATTTCACGAAAGAAATTCAAAATGAACTTTGAAAAATTAATAGAATGTAACTGTGACAAGGTAAAGCACAACAAAACACTACTGAAATATTCCAACTCTTGCATTTCAATGAAAGAAATTCAAAATGAACTATGAAAATCAATAGAATGTAACTGTGACAATGTAAAGAACAACAAAACACAACTGAAATATTCCAACTCTCGCATTTCACGACAGAAATTCAAAATGAACTTCGAAAAATAATGAGAATTTAGCTGTGAAAAGGTAAACCATGACAAGACACTACTGAAATATTCCAACTCTTGCATTTCAATGAAAGAAATTCAAAATGAACTATGAAAATCAACAGAATGTAACTGTGACAAGGTAAAGCATAACAAAACACTACTGAAATATTCCAACTCTTGCATTTCACGACAGAAATTCAAAATGAACTTCGAAAAATCAAGAGAATGTAGCTGTGACAAGGTAAAGCTGTGGATTTCCACCATTCAGGCTGGTGGACTAAGACCCCTATACTGAGCTAGTGGATTTCCACCATTCAGGCTGGTGGACTAAGACCCCAATACTGAGCTAGTGGATTTCCACCTTTCAGTCTGGTGGACTAAGACCCCAATTCTGAGCTAGTGTATTTCGATCATTCAGGCTGGTGGACTGTGACCCCAATCCTGAGCTAGTGGATTTCCAACATTCAGGCTGGTGGACTAACACCCCTATACTGAGCTAGTGGATTTCCACCATTCAGGCTGGTGGAATAAGACCCCAATTTTCCAAATCTTACATTTTACGACAAAAATTCAAAGTGAACTTCGAAAAATCAAGAGAATGTAACTGTGACAAGGTAAAGCATAACAAGTCACTACTGAAATATTCCAACTCTTTTATTTCACGGTATAAATTCAAAATGAACTTTGAAAAATCATGAGAATGTAATTGTGACAAGGTAAACCAACGACAAGACATTGCATTTCAATGAAAGAAATTCAAAATGAACTATGAAAATCAAAAGAATGTAACTGTGACAAGGTAAAGCACAACAAAACACTACTGAAATATTCCAACTCTTGCATTTCAATGAAAGAAATTCAAAATGAACTATGAAAATAAACAGAATGTAACTGTGACAAGTTAATGCACAACAAAACACTACTGAAATATTCCAACTCTTGCATTTCAATGAAACAAATTCAATATGAACTATGAAAATCAACAAAATATAACTTTGACACGGTAAAGCCTAACAATACACTACTCAAATGTTCCAGATCTTGAATTTCGATAAAGAAGTTCAAAATGAACTTAATAAAATAAAGAGAATGTAACTCTGAAAAAGTAAAGCATAACAAAACTCTTGAATTTCAATGAAAGAAATTCAAAATGAACTATGAAATCAACAGAATGTACCTGTGACAAGGTAAAGCACAACAAAGCACTACTGAAATATTCCAATTCTTGCATTTCACGAAACAAATTCAAAATGAACTTTGAAAAATTTATAGAATGTAATTGTGACAAGGTAAAGCACAACAAAACATTAATGAAATATTTCAACTCTTTCATTTCATGACATAAATTCTCAATGAACATTGAAAAATCATGAGAATGTAGCTATAACAGGGTAAACCAAGATAATACACTACTAAAACATTCCAACTCTTGCATTTCAATGAAATAAATTCAAGATGAACAATGAAAATCAACAGAATGTAACTATGACAAGGTAAATCACAACAAAAGACTTCTGAAATATTCCAACTCTTGCATTTCACGACAGAAATTCAAAATGAACTTCGAAAAATCAAGAGAATGTAACTGTGACAAGGTAAAGCACAACAAAACACTACTGAAATATTCCAACTCTTGCATTTCAATGAAAGAAATTCAAAATGAACTATGAAAATTACCAGAACGTAACTGTGACACGGTAAAGCACAACAAAACACTACTGAAATATTCCAACTCTTGCATTTCAATAAAAGAAATTCAAAATGAACTATGAAAATCAACAGAATGTAACTGTGACAAGGTAAAGCACAACAAAACACTCCTAAAATATTCCAACTCTTGCATTTCAATGAAAGAAATTCAAAATGAACTATGAAAATCAACAGAATGTACCTTTGACAAGGTAAAGCACAACAAAACACTACTGAAATATTCCAATTCTTGCATTTCACGAAAGAAATTCAAAAATAACTTCGTAAAATCAAGAGAATGTGACTCTGAAAATGTAAAGCACAACACAACTCTTGACTTTCAATGAAATAAATTCAAAATGAACTATGAAAATCAACAGAATGTAACTTTGACAAGCTTAACCACAACAATGCACTATTGAAATGTTACAATTATTGAATTTCACAAAAGAAATTCAAAATGAACAATGAAAAATTTACAGAATGTGATTGCGGCAAGGTAAAGCACAACAAATCGATAATGAAATATTCCAAATCTTGCATTTCAATGAAAGAAATACAAAATGAACTATGAAAATCAACAGAATGTAACTGTGACAAGGTAAAGCACAACAAAACACTACTGAAATATTCCAACTCTTGCATTTCAATGAAAGAAATTCAAAATGAACTATGAAAATCAACAAAATATAACTGTGACAAGGTAAAGCACAACAATACACTACTGAAATATTCCAATTCTTGCATTTCACGAAAGAAATTCAAAATGAACTTCGAAAAATCAAGAGAATGTAACTGTAACAAGGTAAAGCATAACAAAACTCTTGCATTTCAATGAAAGAAATTCAAAATGAACTATGAAAATCAACAGAATGTAACTGTGACAAGCTAAAGAACAACAAAACACTACTGAAATGTTCCAATTCTTGCATTTCACTAAAGAAATTCAAAATGAACTTTGAAAAATTAATAGAATGTAACTGTGACAAGGTAAAGCACAACAAAACACTACTGAAATATTCTAACTCTTGCATTTCAATGAAAGAATTTCAAAATGAACTATGAAAATCAACAGAATGTATCTGTGACAAGGTAAAGCACAACAAAACTACTGAAATATTCCAACTCTTGCATTTGACGATAGAAATTCAAAATGAACTTTGAAAAATCATGAGAATATAGCTGACAAGATAAACCATGACATGACACTACTGAAATATTCCAATTCCTGCATTTCAATGAAAGAAATTCAAAATGAACTATGAAAATCAACAGAATGTAACTGTGACAAGGTAAAGCACAACAAAACACTACTGAAATATTCCAACTCTTGCATTTCACGACAGAAATTCAAAATGAATTTCGAAAATCAAGAGAATGTAACTGTGACAAGGTAAAGCACAACAAAACACTACTGAAATATTCCAACTCTTGCATGTCAGCGAAAGAAATTCAAAATTAAATATTAAAATCAACAGAATTTAACTGTGACAAGGTAAAGCACAACAAAGCACTACTGAAATATTCAAACTCTTGCATTTCAATGAAGGAAATTCAAAATGAACTATGAAAATCAACAGAATGTAACTGTGACAAGGTAAAGCACAACAAAACACTACTGAAATATTCCAATTCTTGCATTTCAATGAAAGAAATTCAAAATGAACTATGAAAAATCAAGAGAATGTAACTGTAACAAGGTAAAGCACAACAAAACCCTTGCATTTCAATGAAAGAAATTCAAAATGAACTTTGAAAAATTAATAGAATGTAACTGTGACAAATTAAAGCACAACAAAACACTACTGAAATATTCCAACTCTTGCATTTCAATGAAAGAAATTCAAAATGAACTATGAAAATCAATAGAATGTAACTGTGACAAGGTAAAGCACAACAAAACACTACTGAAATATTCCAACTCTTGCATTTCACGACAGAAATTCAAAATGAACTTCTAAAAATCATGAGAATGTATCTGTGAAAAGGTAAACCATGACAAGACACTACTGAAATATTCCAACTCTTGCATTTCAATGAAAGAAATTCAAAATGAACTATGAAATCAACAGAATGTAACTGTGACAAGCTAAAGCACAACAAAGCACTACTGAAATGTTCCAATTCTTGCATTTCACGAAAGAAATTCAAAATGAACTTTGATAACTTAATAGAATGTAACTGTGACAAGGTAAAGCACAACAAAACACTACTGAAATATTCCAACTCTTGCATTTCAATGAAAGAAATTCAAAATGAACTATGAAAATCAATAGAATGTAACTGTGACAAGGTAAAGCACAACAAAACACTACTGAAATATTCCAACTCTTGCTTTTCACGACAGAAATTCAAAATGAACTTCGAAAAATAATTAGAATTTAGATATGAAAAGTTAAACCATGACAAGACACTACTGAAATATTCCAACTCTTGCATTTCAATGAAAGAAATTCAAAATGAACTATGAAAATCAACAGAATGTAACTGTGTCAAGGTAAATCACAACAAAACACTACTAAAATATTCCAACTCTTGCATTTCACAACATAAATTCAAAATGAACATCGAATAATCATGAGAATGTAGCTGTGACAAGGTAAAGCACAACAACACACTACTGAAATAGTCCAACTCTCGCATGTCAGCGAAATAAATTTAAAAAGAACTATGAAAATTAACAGAATTTAACTGTGACAAGGAAAAGCACAACAAAGCACTACTGAAATATTCCAACTCTTGCATTTCAATGAAAGAAATTCAAAATGAACTATGAAAATCAACACAATGTAACTGTGACAAGGTAAAGCGCAACAAAACACTACTGAAATATTCCAACTCTTGCATTTCAATGAAAGAAATTCAAAATGAGCTATGAAAATCCACAGAATGTAACTGTGACAAGGTAAAGAACAACAAAACACTACTGAAATATTCCAACTCCTGCATTTCACGACAGAAATTCAAAATGAACTTTGAAAAATCATGAGAATGTAGCTGTGACAAGGTAAATCACAACAAAACACAACTGAAATATTCTAATTCTTGCATTTCAATGAAAGAAATTCAAAATGAACTATGAAAATCAACAGAATGTAACTGTGACAAGGTAAAGCACAACAAAACACTACTGAAATATTCCAACTCTTGCATTTCACGACATAAATTCAAAATGAACTTTGAAAAATCATGAGAATGTAGCTGTGACAATGTAAAGTACAACAAAACACAACTGAAATATTCCAATTCTTGCATTTCAATGAAAGAAATTCAAAATGAACTATGAAAATCAACAGAATGTAACTGTGACAAGGTAAAGCACAAAAAAACACTACTGAAATATTCCAACTCTTGCATTTCACGACAGAAATTCAAAATGAACTTTGAAAAATCAAGAGAATTTAACTGTGACAAGGTAAAGCACAACAAAACACTACTGAAATAATCCAACTCTTGCATTTCACGACAGAAATTCAAAATGAACTATGAAAATCAAGAGAATGTAACTATGACAATGTAAAGCACAACAAAACACTACTGAAATATTCCAACTCTTGCATTTCAATGAAAGAAATTCAAAATGAACTATGAAAATCAATAGAATGTAACTGTGACAAGGTAAAGCACAACAAAACACTACTGAAATATTCCAACCTGAACCCCCGTGCCACTCAACCCTCGTGCAACTCGACCCCATTTAACTAAACCCCCGTGCAACTGAACCTCCCTCGTGCAACTCGACCCAATTTAACTAATCCCCGTGTAACTGAATCCGCATGTAACTGAACCCCCGTGCAACTGAACCCTCGTGCAACTCGACCCCATTTAACTAAACCCCCGTGCAACTGAACCCCCCTCGTGCAACTCGACCCCATTTAACTAATTCCCGTGTAACTGAATCCGCATATAACTGAACCCCCCGTGCAACTGAACCCTCGTGCAACTCGACCCCCGTGCAACTCAAGCCCCATTTAACTAAACCCCGTGCAACTGAACCCCCCATGTAACTGAACCCCTGTATAACCGAAACCCCGTACAACTGAACCTCCGTGCAACTGAACCCTCGTGCAACTCGACCTCATTTAACTAATCCCCGTGTAACTGAATCCGCATGTAACTGAACCCTCGTGCAACTCAACCCTCGTGCAACTCAACTCCCTCAAAACACTTTTCAGCCATTTCTTGTTAATTTTTTTTATTTCTAAACTTTTTAAAATTGACAACACTGTGCAAACCATCACTTGTGTATTATACAGTACACAATCATCCCATCTCCTCCAAAACACTTTTCAGTCATTTCTTGTTAAAAATTATCCAATCACTAATTACCCCCTTTTTTTCTCTACCGTCATACAATCCAATCACTAATTAGAATCATTCACACTCCTATTATTCAAAACATTAATTAATATCGTTCATAGTGTCCAATTTGCGAATTCCTTATCCCTTTTTGCAAAAATGTCAAATACTCACTCTCTTTGAAAAGGTGTAATGCCCTGTAGAAGTATTACCTATATGCATGGGGATAGTCACTCTCTTTGAAAAACCAAACCAGACTATACCCACCAAACCAGACTTTACCCATCAAACCAGACTATACCCATCAAACCAGACTGTACCCACCAAACCAGATTATACCTACCAAACCAGATTGTACCCACCAAACCAGATTATACCCACCAAACCAGACTAAACCCACCAGAAACCTGTCTGGTAGGTTTTGTATAATTCCATATGCAATTGACATCAATAGCATTAATTAGTCTGGTAATCAACCATGGAAAGGTGCCAGGGAACGTAAAGGCCGCAAATAACACAGGATGGAACATAAAGGACGCAAAATGGAACCCCTTACTCTACTAACTAATCCCCCTCACACGTCCACCTATTCCCCAAACCCATTAGGTAAAAAATTTTAGATAGCCATTTTATTCAACGTAGTTGAAAGTTTAGAAATTAGCTCTTTAAGGATGACAACCCCCTCCTCACAGCTCTCAGGGCAAGGGTTGTAAGCTATGCCTTGGGGGCATATAAGATTTTTATTGAAAGCGTTGTCGTAGAAACTTCAAAAGGGCTCATTCAATTGGAAATTGAAAGGGCTACTGCCTTTTTTAATAGTTAAAAGTGATTGGAGAGCGACTAACGCCCTTCTCACGCCCACCATTTTCCCAAAAACATCCAATCAAAATTTTTGATATATTCATTTTGTTCAATGTAGTTGAAAGTTCCTTGAAATTATGTCTTTTAAAATGATAAGCCCATCAGAGTCTTCAGTGCAAGGTTTGTAAATTATGCCCTTGGGTACATATAAAGTTTATGTATAAAGTTATGGCAAAGATTTCAGAAGGGGCTTATTTTTTTGAAAATTAAAGTTGATCATTTTAAGAGTTGAATGTCAGTATAGACTAATTAACCCCCCTCTCACGCCCACCATTTCCCCAAACACATTCAATCAAAGTTAAGAGATAGCGATTTCGTTCAACGTAGTTGAAAGTTTTGGATATTATGCATTTAAGGATAAAAACCCCCCAGAGCCCCAACGGCAAAGGTTGAAATAACGAGCTCAAAACGAGCAGAAATTAACATAAGTTGGTCTCAAAACCCCCTATACCTTCCCAAGCCCATAAAAAAATTTGCACTTTATTAAAAAAAAAAAAAACACAAATGAATGTGCATTGTCAGTTTAATATACCAATACGGATATTTAGTAATGAAAATGTTAGTATTATTTTATGTATTAAAGTTATAAAAGTAAAAACATTTATATTTTTACAGTAAACTGCAAATTGTGTTCTGGCCTTGAGAAGGCATAGGAGTTTTGAGCCCAACTCATGTAAACTGATCGTTTTGAGTTTGACTCGGTTATTTATTGTAATTTCTGTTCGTTTAGTGTTTAATTTATTTATCGATGCTGATTTGTGGTAGTTTGACGCTTGGTAGACTATTTGATTTTATTCTTGCTCATTTTTGTTTAATGGAGTTCTTTACTTTTCTTTGAAAAACATATTTTGTGGAAAAAGTTTTTTAAATTAATTTTTATTCAAGAAGCTGTGTGAGAGGGCCCGCAAGCATGGCTTCCAAGATGGTTTCTCGGATCGTTGGGCCCTTCAGTTGCCAATGGATTAATGCTGGTCAATTTTTTAAGGAAAGTTTGGTTTCTAACATGGTGATTTTTCTAAAGGTCTTTCACCTGGACTTTTCTTTGGAAGAAAGAAGATATTTATCGATTAAACGGCCCAAAATACACCCTGAAAATCTGTATCCTTGGAATCCCCCTCGGTTATGACATACTTAGAACATTTGAAAAATAATATAAATACGTAATATAATACAGATATAATTATTTATTGTATATTTTAAATAATAATATAAATAAATGGAACATATTACTTCTATTCTATCAGCCTTTCTTATCAAAATTTAGACCTACGCACTGGTTCGAAGAGAGTCAGAGTGCTTGCTACTAAAAATGTTGTGACTCAAAATTTTTGTGCTTTTCACATGCTTCAAATCTTATAAAAAAAAGGATTTCGCGTTTTCTTTGCTGGCTCAGAATTTGATTAGCAACAAATGGTAAATGTAACAACAAGTAAAAAGGTGGAGTTATTTGTCCTCCTTTTGTAACATACGCGTAAGGTATAATTTGACGGACTTCAATAATGTAACCAGTAAGGTCACAAAAAGCGAGGTCACAATAAGATTTTACTCGTTAGTTGGTATCATAAAGTACACTGAACATGAGATATTATTGTTTTAACTGGTTAAGTGGAACCTTGAAAACTAACTTTATTATTAAAACCAAGAGCAAGATTAAAGAAAAAAATGGGTAAAAATGCGTTATTTGGTTTCCGATTCTGATATGCACTTAAGGAATAATGTGATTGACTAAAAGAAAGTGATGAATGGCGTCTCAGAAAGAGTCACTTACTAAGACGAGACGCAGGCTGTCCAGCCCAATTTGGCACACGCATTTAGTCCTGCACAAGCTTTTGAACCAAATGTTTCCATTTGGCTCTGTCTTCTCTGTGTGGTTAAATAATTTCCAGCTATACCTCGTCCCGCTTATGCTGTTCCTTCTGTGAACCCCAATTGGTTCACCATCCTTTAAGACGATTTTATGCCAAAATTCCGTCTGATCATCTAGTTTTTTATTCTATGAAGAATGGGTCGGGGCTGTTAATAGTACCTGGCGTGTCAAGGTCTTCTCCGGGTGCCTCCTGATATGGTCTAGCCACTTGAACCAATGCAATTAAAGTACGCTTTTTGACACAGAAGAAAAGGACAGTAATATTTCTTTTCTCTTCGCTGTAAGTGTTTGAAAAACTGTCCATCACGTTATCGCTTTTTGACAGGGGATTAAAATCGAAATTTATCGCTAAAGTTTGCCCTTGATGAAACTGCTAAAGCAAAGGTGTGCCAACTTTAATGATTTATTAGACAACATAGAAGTAATGTCAAGTTTCTGCTGGAGACATCCTCGTGTCAGAACTATTTTGCACGAATATACTTCCCGACATTGACACTCCTCGTGGCAGTTTCATTCCTAAAAATAAGTTCAATGATTTTTTACATTTTGTACATTTTATTTTTATTACGGAAGGGTCATATTTGGGATTTAACTGCTTTAACAAAAGATTTAAACTTTTTTGTTTTACCTCGGCCCGAAAACGAAATAAATCATTTGGAAAGAAATATATACTGAAATCGTGAAGGTTCAATCTAAGAAAGAGGATAATTCTATCTTGTAGGAAATGACTGCAACCGGTTAAGACGTTTCCTAGTGAAGATTTTAATCGAAAAAAATACAGATCTTTAACTGTTTATCATAGGCAGTGCAATAGCGCTGACTAAGTAAAGAGCGATGTAGGCAAATTGTATACTTTTTTTTTTTTTATTTATACTTTTTTTTAGACCAGGGCCCCTCATATCGAAGGAGTTGTCCTAGAAGGGCTCATTCGATTGTAACTCGGAATCCTCAGTGCCCTTCTTAAGAATCAAAAGTTATCGGAGGGCAACTAGTCTTCTGCCCCCCCCCCAAGGCTTTTTATCCCCAAACTCATCTGATCGAAATTTTAAAATAGCCATTCTGTTCAAAATAGTTTAAAGATCAAATAGCAAAAATTCAGGGGTCGACACCCCCCCCCCCCAGATCCCGGGGGAAATTTTATAACTTATTCCCCGGGGGTAGATAAGTTTTGATGTAATGGGTGGTTGTATAAACATCAGAGATGGCTCATTTGATTTTAAATTGAAAGTCCGAGTTACCTTTCAAGTCATCAAAAGTGATCGGCGGGAATATATGCCCCCTATACCCTCTTTTCAGCAATTGCATCCGATCAAAATTTTGAGATAGCCATTTTGTTGGAATTAGTCCAACGATCAGATAACAAAAACTTCAGGATCAACATACCCCCGCCCCCTGGAAACCTGGGGGATGGGTTGTAACTTTTGCTCTGGGGGTATATAAGGTTTTTATGGAAGAGGTAGTCGTATAAACTTTGGAGGGGAGTCAAATGATTAGAAATTGAAAGCTTTAGTTTGCTTTTTAAGATTCAAAAGGGATCCAACGGCAACGAGCCTTCTCCCACCAATCCTAAGGTAATAAGACTCTAAAGTTTCATTTTTTCCCCCATAGGCCCTTTATATGGAAGAAATGGTCACATTAACTTCGGAGGGGGCTCATTCAGTTGGAAATTGGAATTTATAGTGCTCATTTTCAAAAGTCAATAGTGATTGGAGGGCAATTAGACCCTGACGCCCTTTTTTCCCAAATACATCCATTAAAAATTTTTTAAATTGTTCAAAGATCAGATAAAAAAAACTTCGAGGTCGACACAACCATGCCAGAGTCAAATTTCCAGAGACGATAGTGCTCAAAGATAATTCAAGCCTAACACTAATAGTTGATGACTAAGGCCAACTTCTTGCTTGTACTTCTGGTAACACGTTACCTTTTGAAAAATCATATCATCATTGTTCTGGTATTACCATTCAACAAAACGTAAAAGCAAGAGGGGCGTACTCCAGCAACAATGTCATAAATCAAATCATGTCTGTGTGTTAGAACTGTAATCTTTGTAAAAATAATATGGTAATAGACAGTGTCATCGAGAGCAAAATAAAAAGGGCATGGACAGATAACATCGTCATTAAAATTAAGACAATTCAATGACAAGCAAAGCATCAATGAACGTTAATAGTATCACTGCTAGTTTACCATCAGATATCACCAATGAACAGAATGATAGCAATGATGAAAAAGTGAAAATGAAGTACTTCAAGAAATTATGGGCGCATAATAGAGTTATCGTAGCATTGACTTGACTTGCTTGACTTCTGTCCCGAACGTCCTGAAGGGTTGCCTTGGGGCCATCTCCTTCACAAGTTTCTGGATCAGTTTCCAGTACAAAACCCGGTCGTCAGCTTGTCTCAGAAGGTATAAAAGGTCACTTCCGAAGTTGTCACGCCATCTCTTCCTAGGTCTTCCAGGTGAGTGGCTACCGTGGACCCTTCCTTCGAAGGCAACTTTTGGCAGGTGCGAATTCTCTATTCGTTCTATGAAGCCCAGCCACCTAAGTTGCTGCAGGCACACTTTTTGGAGAATAGTAGTTTCCCGCTTCAGCTGCTTCCGAAGGTCTTCGTTCGAGACTCTGTCTTGGTTTGTGATTCTGGCAACGCATTGGAGGTATTTTGTCTCGAAAGCCGAAATTTTGGGTTCATCTGCGGCCTTCAGTGTCCACGTTTCGCAGATGTACATGGCAACAGGCATGATTAGAGAGTCGAAAATTCGAAGTTTCAGTTGTATAGATAGGTGTTTATTTTTAAATAGGGGGAGTAGCCTCTTGAAGCTTGCAGGTCCTAGGGCAAGTCTTCGGTTTATGTCGTCGGAGCAGTTGTTATTTGATGATATTAAGCTCCCTAGGTACACAAACTTGGTCACAAATTTGACCTCTTCGCCACTTACTCCGACATAACCAGTGGACGTGTTTGGGTCTTTTGTGGTGCGCATCGCTTTGGTCTTCTTTGGGCTTATGAACATACCGAAGCTGTTTGCGGCTGTTTCAGCCTGATATTCGCTGATGATGTGGTCTGTTATGGCTCTGATTGGGTTTAGAAGGATCCTTGTTATGACTGCAGCTGGGTAACTTGTAACGCTTTAGGCCGGTAATTCTCACAGTCGTTCTTAGGGTCTTTCTTGTGGAGCGGTACAATGACTGTCTTTGCCCATGCTTTTGGGAAACGGACTGTTGACCACACGGCGACAACCACTATATGTAGTAAGTCCTCTAGCAGAGGAGACCCAACTTAAAGCAGCTCGGCAGGGATACTATCAGAGCCTGGGGCTTCATTGTTCTTGAGACCGTGAATGGCCTCGTTTACTTTACTAAGAAAAGGTGGGGGGCTAGGGTCGCATTCCAACATGCGGAATCCTAATAGAACAGTAGGACGGCAGGTAAGAAGCGGATTCAGTTTCTCTTCGAAGTGGAATTTCCATCTGTCTTTAATAGCCTCGCTGTCACTGAGGAGTGTACCGCACTTGTCCAGGACGCTAGCAGCGATGGTGGACTTTTTCATGGAGAGTTCTTTGACTGTTTTGTACATTCTGTGGCTGTTTCCTGATTTGAAATCCTTCTCACAGGACTCACACTTCTCCCGTATGTAATCTTTGAGGGCTGTCCAAATCTTTTTGTTTACCGTCCGCTGTATCTGCTTATACATGTCCCTACTTTCTCGGTCCTGCGTGTTGCAAACCTGTCACTTTTGGTCACAAACACCTAGGATGTCATCTCTGATCCAGGGCTTTTCTGTTTTAGGTTTGTGGCCTAAGATTTCGTTAGCGGTATCTATGTTTGCTGTGTACAGTATTGAATGCTGACAAAGACAAATATGTGAAATATGAAAAAAGTACCAATGGTGACACTATTGGAAATGTATGTGTGCACTGTCATGACAGTGAGAGATTAAACTTCTTTGGACTACCGAAAAATTTCATCATTGCAGGTGGTGGATATAATAGAATAAAATTCCCATAGATGATATTGTTTAAAGATAATTCATATCTAAAAGTAATAGTTGAAAAAGAGGGTCAACTTCTTGCTTGTAGCGCGGGTAACACGTTACCTGTTGATAAGTCATATCGCCATCTTTCGGGTATTAGCAATCAACGGAAGATAAAAAGAAGACAGGCATACTGCTCCACCAATGTCATAAAACATATTGTGTCTAAGTGTCAGAATCAATATAATGAAAACGAAAAAGAATCATTTAATACAAGCCTAAAACTCATAAAAACGTGTAAACACTAAAGAATAAATTGTGGGGGCTTAAGTCTAATCTTCTAACGAGAATTCCTCTTGAAAGGTATAATCAGTATGAGAGTCAACATTCTCTCTTCCTATGCTAGCTATTTGCCAATCGGAGTATTTCTTGCGCATTTCAAAATGTATAATCCGGTATTCCAGTAACGTTCCAGACCGCCAAATTAGTTGCTTCACAAGCATCAAACAACTAGTCGTTTGCATCAGAGGATCATTTCGTAATTTGGCCTTGATAAAACCAAGTAGCGTAATTTGTCTTTGAGCTGCAGCCAAAGAGTGGGCAGGCCACATAACATCATCATAAAATCACGAAAATCCTTGTAATTTTCTTCTCCCTCGGCATCTTCACGTTTTCTTAAGGTTGACCAGAAAACTGACAGATTCACTTTTGCAGTGGTTACACGAATAACATGTTCTTTTTCGTAAAAATGGAGCTCCTAAAGGACACCCTAGACGGTCAATCATTTTGATCAAAAGTTTCCGTCAATCGATTGATTCAAGCATGATTGACCGTTTATGAACCTCTTAGACGCTTGAGTCAAGCCTTGACCGTTATGAGTAGAAAGTTTAGATGACTCAATCGATTGACGAGGGTGATTGAGCGTCTAGACTAGTTTTCTTCAAATATTACGTCACTCACGTGCCAAAAAAAATGAAGATTTCAAGATATACTGGAAAAAATCAAAAATGTGGAACACGAGTTTACTTGTTTATTAGTAGAGTTATACCGGGATCACCCTGAGTTATCAAAATTTAAAAGTAAAGACTATTTTAACCGAAATAAGAAAAGTGCAGCATTTGGCAGGATATTGGAGGCGGTAAAGACATTGAAACCAGATTATACAGTTCCCGAACTAAAAAAGAAAATTAGTATTTTAAGAACAAATTTCAATCGCGAATACAGGGCGGTTGAGCAAAAAAAGAAGTCTGTAACGTCAGCAAATAACATCCCACAACCTTCCCTGTGGTACTACAATGACCTTGCATTCCTGTGGTACTACAATGACCTTGCATTCATTAGGGATCAGATTGAAATTGCTGAAGCAGAAACAATAGAGGAAAGAATTTTACTTTATTGCACTAGCAGTAGAAACTCGATGATTTGGTGGGTGGCGTGCAACCCCCCCCCCTCCAGAAAATACTCCTTCCTCTACGGAAAATCTCCCCTCGGAAAATAACACCCCCATGCGACTGGTTGGTCTCTTATCCCTTTGCACTTTAAAAAAACCGACCGCGATCATGAGGTATGTATGAAGGAAGAGATGAGGAAGGGGCGGTCACCCTCCTAAACATAATATATTCTGCTCATTTTGGGGTTTAATGTTACTCTACTTTCATAATCTAGACCAGAATTATTCTCAGAAATCATAAGGGAGTAGATATCGATTTCACAGCTTTGATGTGTTTTTTAAAGTTTCTGTTGTACGCCCCCCGCCTCCCAAGAAAACTTTTGCTGGAAAACATCCATTTCCTGTGTTTTTGATTGAAAAATTTTCCAGGGAGGAGGGGCTTACCGGTATGATTTTAAAAACCATCAAAAATTATTTTTTTTTTTTGCAAATTAAAGTATGCTAAGAAAAAAATTTTCATCCGAGTTCATCCGCAAGAAATTTTTTCGCTGGAATTTTCAGCTATAATGGAATTGTCTGGGGGAAAATTTTATGCGAAAAGAAGTTTCAATGGAGGAATTTGTCGTAGAAGAAAGGAATTTTCTTGAAGGGGGAGCCGGATTTCCTGTTATTATTTAAAAACGATCAGAAATTAAATTTAAAAAAATGTTTTTTTAACTTAAAGAAAGGAGCAACATCAACTTTTAAAACGAACAGAAATTATTATGTATATAAAAAAAAAGGGTTGGCCCCTCTTCAAGACCTTTTTCTTTACGTTAAAATTATGATTTTTTGTCCCAATTCTTTAAGAACGATCCCTGGAACACAATGACCATTTAATTCGAAGGAAAAGTTTTTTTTAACTCTATACAAAACTTTGCCACCACCCGTAAAAAACCCGTTGAATTTGACAACGCTTTCATCTGTAAAAATTTGAACAATAAGAACTTGTTGGTTCCCAAAGCCATCTATTCTTTCAAAGGCAAGCGAAGCGTTCTTAAATTTTTTGGTACCGTGTGTTTTTACCTTAATTTTGATTATTTTTCACCTATATTTTTCTCTTCTTTTTTATTAATTTGGCGCCCGCAACTACCAGAAATTGCCGAAGTTCATATGGAATTCATTTAAAAAAAATATGGATATGTGGGTTTTAAGTTTTAAGATACTTTTGGTGTATAAATTCCTCTTTTTCCCTTTCCATAGCACTTCTCAACGAAAGAATATATATATATATATATATATATATATATATATATATATATATATATATATATATATATATATATATATATATATATATATATATATATATATATATATATATATATATATATATATATATATATATATATATATATATATATATATATATATATATATAAGTAGAGTGCTAAGTTATACTTTGCTTAGACGCATAGGAATTGCCATGCTATTTGCTTAGACACATAGGAATTACCATGCTATTTCCTTAGACACATAGGAATTACAATGCTATTTGCTTAGACACATAGGAATTATCATGCTATTTGCTTAGATTTATACGAATTCCCATGCTATATGCTTAGACACATAGGAATTACCATGCTATTTGCTTAGACACATAGGAATTACCATGCTATTTGCTTAGACACATAGAAATTACCATGCTATTCGCTTAGACGTAAAGGAATTCCCATACTATTTGCTTGCACATTGTAAAAAAGCGAGCAGTACGAGCGGGGATTCCCCACTGGCTCCTGCGCATTGCAAAAAGCGAGATATTTATTATAAATTTGGAACAATATCAATCTATTGAAATGGTTAACGATAACAAACATGTTTTTAACCAGATGGGTTTTTGAAGCACATTCCGCATGGCGTGTTTTATCTATTTTTTTTCCCCAATTGGCATTTTGTTCTGATAACAAGTACCATTCGTCGCGATCAAAGCTCTAAAAAAAGGGTTTAGCATTTGCGAATTGGATCGTATGAAGGTGGAGAAAAAGAAAAAGGGTTTAGCATTTGCGAATTGGACTATACGAACGATATTAATTTTCTATTTTTTGGACAATTGCCTTAACTCGAGAGTAGTTTGTTATTAAAAAATTGGATGCTACAATCAGAATTGTTTGATTGACATTTGCAAAAAGGGATAAGGGATTCGCGAATTGAACTGTACGAACGATCTTATTTGAATAATAGGGAAAAACAGAGCTAGATAACATTTGCGAATTGGATCGTATGAAGATGGAGAAAAAAAAGTTAAAGTGATTAGCAGTTAAGGTAACTCTGAAGAGCATGTTAATTCATACCATATTTATTATAAATTTGGAACAATATTAATCTATGGAAATGGTTAGCGATAATATAATTGTCTTATGACTAGACCTAGCTTTACTTTTTTGATACATTCTGTATAATACACAAGTGACGTTTGAACAGTGTTGTCAATTTAAAATAGAGTCTAACGTTATAGTATACTAAAAAGTTGATACTAAGAGAGATGTAGATGGCAAGAAAAGAAATTTAATAATGGATAGCTGTACTTCTTCGATGTGCTCTGTATAATACACAAGTGGCGTTTGAAGAGTGTTGTCAGTTTAAAATAGAGTCTAACGTTATAGTATTCTAAAAAGTTGATATTAAGAGAGATTTAGATAGCAAGAAAAGAATTTTAATAACGGATAGCTTTACTTCTTCGATGTGTACTGTATAATATACAAGTGGTGTTTGAACAGTGTTGTCAATTTAAAATAGAGTTTAAAGTTATACTATACTAAAAAGTTGATACTAAGAGAGATGTAGATGGCAAGAAAAGAATTTTAATAACGGATAGCTTTACCTCTCCGATGTGTTCTGTATAATACACAAGTGGTGTTTGAACAGTGTTGTCAATTTAAAATAGGGTCTAACGTTATGGTATACTAAAAAGTTGATATTAAGAGAGATGTTGATGGCAAGAAACGAATTTTAATAAAGAAATCCAGAACAAACCTTACAAATCCTTGCATATCAAGTTGTAATATGTATATGAGTACGAATCATCAAGGATCATAAAGCATTAACGACCCTAACCACCAGAGACTTCAATCCTCCAAAGGTCCTCTATCCCCCAAATCGAAGGGGCACAACACCCCCCCACCCCTCCAACTTTTTGGCCCCCTTCCCCTTTTTTTATTTTTTTTTATTTTTTTAGGCAATTAACATTTTTCTGATAACAAGTATCATTCATTGCGATCGTAGCTTTCAAATGTGAAACTTATGTCCAATTTTGGATCGAAAAATAAACTATTTCTGTAAAATCTGTGTTAATAAGGGTTTTTGACCGTAAACTCTAGTTTTTTGTAAGAAAATTATGAAAAATACATTTCTCTGGTTCAAATGTGAAACTTAAGTCCATTTTTGCATCGAAAAACAAAACTATTTCCATAAAATCTAAGCTAATAAGGGTTTTTGACCGTAAACTCTAGTTTTTTGTAAGAAAATTATGGAAAATACAATTCTCTGGTTCAAATGTGAAACTTAAGTCCATTTATGAATCAAAAAATAAAATTAGTTCCGTAAAATCTGAGCTAATAAGGGTTTTTGACCGTAAACTCTAGTTTTTTGTAAGAAAATTATGGAAAATACAATTCTCTGGTTCAAATGTGAAACTTAAGTCCCATTATGGATCGAAAAATAAAACTATTTCCGTAAAATCTGAGCTAATTAGGGTTTTTGACCGTAAACTATAGTTTTTTGTAAGAAAATTATGGAAAATATAATTCTCTGGTTCAAATGTGAAACTTAAATCCATTTTTGGATCGAAAAATAAAACTATTTCCATAGAATCTGAGCTAATTAGGGTTTTTGACCGTAAACTCTAGTTTTTTGTAAGAAAATTATGGAAAATACAATTCTCTGGTTCAAATTTGAAACTCAAGTCCATTTATGGATCGGAAAATAAAACTATTTCCATAAAATCTGAGTTAATAAGGGTTTTTGACCGTAAACTCTAGTTTTTTTTAAGAAAATTATGAAAAATACAATTCTCTGGTTCAAATGTGAAACTTAAGTCCATTTATGGATCGAAAAATAAAACTATTTCTGTACAATCTGAGCTAATTAGGATTTTTGACCGTAAACTATAGTTTTTGTAAGAAAATTACTTAAAATACAATTCTCTGTTTCAAATGTGAAACTTAAGTTCATTTTTGGATCGAAAAAATAAACTATTTCTGTAAAATCTGAGCTAATAAGGGTTTTTGACCGTAAACTCTAGTTTCTTGTGTAAGAAAATTATGGAAAATACAATTCGTTGGCTCATAGGTGAAACTTGAGTCCAGTTTTCGTTAAGTCTCAGAGTGAATAAATTCATTATCAACATCCTTTGTTTGATATGTCGGATAAAATTGACAAAATCTAAGTATCAGAGTGAATATTTTTTTTAACAAGATCCTTTGCCAGATACGTCGAATAAAATTGATGAAATACAAGTGTCAGAGAAAATAAATTTTCTATCAACATCCTTTGTCAGATACATCGAATAAAATTGACAAAATCTAAATTTCAGAACGAATAAATGCTTTAACAACATCCTTTATCGGATATGTCGGATAAAATTGATAAAATCTAAGTATCAGAGTGACTAAATTCTATATCAACATCCTTTTCTCGGATACATAGGATAAAATTGATAGAATCTAAGTGTCAGTACGAATAAATTTTTTTATCAACATCCTTTGTCAGATACATAAAATAAAATTGACAAAATCTAAATTTCAGAATGAATAAATGCTTTAACAACATACTTTAACGGATATGTTGGATAAAATTGACAAAATCTAAGTATCAGAGTGACTAAATTTTTTTTATCAACATCCTTTGCCAGATACATCGAATCAAATTGATAAAATATAAGTGTTAGAGTGAATAAATTTTGTTATCAACATCCTTTGCCAGATACATCGAATAAAATTGATAAAATATAAGTGTCAGAGTGAATAAATTTTTCTATCAACATCCTTTGTCAGATACATCAAATAAAATTGACAAAATCAAAATTTCAGAACGAATAAATGCTTCAACAACATCCTTTAACAAATATGTCGGATAAATTGACAAAATCTAAGTATCAGAGTGACTAAATTTTCTTATCAACATCCTTTGCCAGATACATCGAATAAAATTGATAAAAAATAAGTGTTAGAGTGAATAAATATTTCTATCAACATCCTTTGTCAGATACATCAAATAAAATTGACAAAATCTTAATTTCAGAAGGAATAAATTCATTATCAACATCCTTTATCGGATATGTCAGATAAAATTTATAAAATCTAAGTCCAGGTGAAACTTAAGTCCAGTTTTCGTTAAGTCTCAGAGTGAATAAATTCATTATCAACATCCTTTGTTGGATATGTCGGATAAAATTGACAAAATGTAAGTATCAGAGTGAATATTTTTTTTAACAAGATCCTTTGCCAGATACGTCGAATAAAATTGATAAAATACAAGTGTCAGAGAGAATAAATTTTCTATCAACATCCTTTGTCAGATACATCGAATAAAATTGACAAAATCTAAATTTCAGAACGAATAAATGCTTTAACAACATCCTTTATCGGATATGTCGGATAAAATTGACAAAATCTAAGTATCAGAGTGACTAAATTCTATATCAACATCCTTTTCTCGGATACATAGGATAAAATTGATAGAATCTAAGTGTCAGTGCGAAATTTTTTTTTATCAACATCCTTTGTAAGATACATAAAATAAAATTGACAAAATCTAAATTTCAGAATGAATAAATGCTTTAACAACATCCTTTAACGGATATGTCGGATAAAATTGACAAAATCTAAGTATCAGAGTGACTAAATTTTTTATCAACATCCTTTGCCAGATACATCAAATAAAATAGATAAAATATAAGTGTTAGAGTGAATAAATTTTGTTATCAACATCCTTTGCCAGATACATCAAATAAAATTGATAAAATATAAGTGTCAGAGTGAATAAATTTTTTTATCAACATCCTTTGCCAGATACATCAAATAAAATTGACAAAATCAAAATTTCAGAACGAATAAATGCTATAACAACATCCTTTATCGGATATGTCGGATAAAATTGACAAAATCTAAGTATCAGAGTGACTAAATTCTATATCAACATCCTTTTCTCGGATACATAAGATAAAATTGATAGAATCTAAGTGTCTGTGCGAATAAATTTTTTTATCAACATCCTTTGTCAGATACATCAAATAAAATTGACAAAATCTAAATTTCAGAGTGAATAAATGCTTTAACAACATGAGAAAAGGAAGTTGATATAGAATTTAGTCACTCTGATACTTAGATTTTGTCAATTTTATCCGACATGTCCGATAAAGGATGTTGTTAAAGCATTTATTCGTTCTGAAATTTAGATTTTGTCAATTTTATCTGATGTATCTGACAAAGGATGTTTATAGAAGAATTACTTCAATCTGACACTTATATATTATAAATTTTATTCTATGTATATTGCAAAGGATGTTGTTAAAAAAAAATATTAAGTCTGATACTTAGATTGTGTCAATTTTATCCCACATATCCGACAAAAGATGTTGATAATGAATTTATTCACTCTGAGATTTAACGAAAAATGGACTTAAGTTTCACCTATGAGCCAACGAATTGTATTTTCCATAATTTTATTACACAAAAAACTTGAGTTTACGGTCAAAAACCCTTATTAGCTCAGATTTTACAGAAATAGTTTATTTTTTTGATCCAAAAATGGACTTAAGTTTCACATTTGAACCAGAGAATTGTATTTTCCATAATTTTCTTACAAGAAACTATAGTTTACGGTCAAAAACCCTAATTAGCTCAGATTTTACGGAAACAGTTTTATTTTTTGATCCATAAATGGACTTAAGTTTCACATTTGAACCAGAGAATTGTATTTTCCATAATTTTCTTACAAAAAACTAGAGTTTACGGTCAAAAACCCTTATTAGCTCAGATTTTATAGAAATAGTTTATTTTTTCGATCCAAAAATGGACTTAAGTTTCACATTTGAACCAGAGAATTGTATTTTCCATTATTTTCTTACAAAAAACTATAGTTTACGGTCAAAAACCCTAATTAGCTCAGATTTTACGGAAATAGTTTTATTTTTCGATCCATAAATGGACTTAAGTTTCACATTTGAACCAGAGAATTGTATTTTCCATAATTTTCTTACAAAATACTAGAGTTTACGGTCGAAAACCCTTATTAGCTCATATTTTACGGAAATAGTTTTATTTTTCGATCCATAAATGGACTTGAGTTTCACATTTGAACCAGAGAATTGTATTTTCCATAATTTTCTTACAAAAAACTAGAGTTTGCGGTCAAAAACCCTTATTAGCTCAGACTTTACGGAAATGGTTTTATTTTTCTATCCAAAACTGGACTTAAGTTTCACATTTGAACCAGAGAATTGTATTTTCCATAATTTTCTTACAAAAAACTAGAGTTTACGGTCAAAAACCCTTATTAGCTCAGATTTTACAGAAATACTTTATTTTTCGATCCAAAATGGACTTAAGTTTCACATTTGAAAGCTACGATCGCAATGAATGATACTTGTTATCAGAAAAATGTCAATTGCCAAAAAAAAGAAAAAAAATGGGGGGAGGGGGCCAAAAAGTTGGAGAGGTGGGGTGGGGTGCCCCTTCGAGTTTGGGGATAGGGAACCTTTGGGGGGTTGAGGTCTCTGGTGGTTAGGATCGTTGGTGCTTATGATCCTTGATGGTTCGTACTCACATACACCTTACTACTTGATTTGCAAGAATTTCTAAGGTTTGTTCTGAATTTCTTTATTAAAATTCTTTTCTTGCCATCTACATCTCTCGTAGTATCAACTTTATAGTATACCATAACGTTAGACCCTATTTTAAAGTGACAATACTGTTCAAACAGCACTTGTGTATTATACAGAACACATCGGAGAGGTAAAGCTATCCGTTATTAAAATTCTTTTCTTGCCATCTACATCCTTCTTAGTATCGTCTTTTTAGTATAGTATAACTTTAAACTCTATTTTAAATTTACAACACTATTCAAACACCACTTGTGTATTATACAGAACACATCGAAGAAGTAAAGCTATCCCTTATTAAAATTCTTTTCTTGCCATCTACATCTCTCTTAGTATCAGCTTTTTAGTATACTATAACGTTAGACTCTATTTTAAACTGACAACACTGTTCAAACGCCACTTGTGTATTATACAGAACACATCGAAGAAGTAAAGCTATCCATTATTAAAATTCTTTTCTTGCCATCTACATCTCTCTTAGTATCAATTTTAGTATACTATAACGTTAGACTCTATTTTAAATTGACAAAACTGTTCAAACGCCACTTGTGTATTATACGGAACACATCAAAGAAGTAAAGCTAGGTCAAGTCATAAGACCATTTTATCATTGTTATCCATTTCCATAGATTGATATTGTTCCAAATTTATAATAAATGAGGTATGAATTAACATTCTCTTCAGGGTTACCTTAACTGCTAATCCCTTTAAACCTTTTTTTTCTCCCTCTTCATACGATCCAATTCGCAATTGTTATATAGCTCAGTTTTTTCCCTATCATTCAAATAAGATCACTCGTACAGTCACATTCGCGAATCCCTTATCGCTTTTTTGCAAATGTCAATCAAACAATTCTGATTGTAGCATCAAATTTTTTAATAACAAACTACTCTCGAGTTAAGGCAATTGTCCAAAAAATCAGAAATTAATATCGTTCGTATAGTCCAATTTACAAATGCTAAACCCTTTTTTTAGAGCTATGATCGTAACGAATGGTACTCGTTATCAGATAAAAATGCCAATTGCCAAAAAAAATAAAAAAAATAAAACACGCCATGCTGAATGTGCTTCAAAAACCCATCTGGTTGAAAACATGTTTGTTATCGTTAACCATTCCCATAGATTGATATTGTTCCAAATTTATAATAAATATCTCGCTTTTTGCAATGTGCAGGAACCAGTGGGTAATCCCCGCTCGTACTGCTCGCTTTCTTACAATGTGCAAGCAAATAGTATGGGAATTCCTTTACGTCTAAGCAAATAGCATGGTAATTCCTATGTGTCTAAGCAAATAGCATGGTAATTCCTACGTGTCTAAGCAAATAGCATGGTAATTCCTATGTCTCTAAGCAATTAGCATGGTAATTCCTATACGTCTAAGCAAATTGCATGATAACTCCTATGTGTCTTAGAAAATAGCATGGTAATTCCTTTGTGTGTAAGCAAATAGCATGGTAATTCCTATGTGTCTAAGCAAATACCATGGTAAAACATGTGTGTATAAGCAAATAGCATGGTAATTCATATGCGTATAAGCAAATAGCATGGTAATTCCTATGTGTCTAAGCAAAGTATAACTTAGCACTCTACTTATATATATATATATATATATATATATATATATATATATATATATATATATATATATATATATATATATATATATATATATATATATATATATATATATATATATATTTGCTAAGCTCCTTTTACATATGACCCCTTGGACTAGTAGCTCTTTTTTGTCCCAAAAATTAGCTCATTTTTCCTTCGACAATTATTGATAAAAGAGTGAAAGATTTTAAATCTTCCGCCAGTAAACTAAATCATGATTGGTCCTCTTTATTTTTATAATTGGGTTATGATTTTTTCACGTCTTTTGATTTATGTCTTGATTATCTTGTGATTATTATATATGATATGTGATTAAGTCTATGATTATTATGATTGTAACAATTACCTATTTTTGTTCACTGTATAAGTTTTCTTGTATTTTTTCTCTTTTTCCCTTATATACTCTGTCATTTAGGGGATCTGCGCCCTTTTTTGTTTTGACACGTTGTAAATAAATGCAATTTAGTTGATGAAAGATACTAATTTTACTGTCTTTGCTTTTAATAGTTGTTTTGAAATAAAAATTTATTCTTTAAAGGACATTTTATCATAGGCAGCGCAATAGCGCTATCTAAGTTAAGAGCGATGTGGGCACAATGTATTATTTATTTTTTTTTCTTGTTTTTTGTGTAAACTTAGGCCCTTCGTATCGAAGAAATTGTCGTAGAAACTTAGAAAAGAGCTCATTCGATTGGACATTCAAAAGGCTATGGCTCTGTTAATAGTTGAAAGTCATTGGTGGGCAGCTAACCCCCCTCCCACGCCCAACATTTCCCCAAACACAATCAATCAAAATTATGACATAGCCATTTTGTTCAACGTAGTTGAAACATCTGGAAATAATAATTCTTTCAAGATGACAGCCCCCCCCCCCCCCAGAGCCTTCAGAACAAGGGTTGTAAGTTGTGCCTTGGGAATATTTAAGGTTTATATAGAAAGGGTGGTCGTACAAACTACTGAGGGGGCTCAATGGATTGCTGATCAGAACTTTTAGTGCCCTTTCTGAGATTCAGAGTTATCGGAGGGTGGATACCCCCCCCCCCCTCCCCACCACACACCTCTTATTTTTCCGAAATGTATCTGATAGAAATTTTGAAATGGCCATTTGTTGTTACAGAAGCTTCAAAAAGAGCTCATTCGATTGAAAATTGAAAGGGCTAGTGCCCTTTTAACAGTCAAAAGTGACTGGAGGGCATCTAACCCCCTTCTCACGCCCACCATTTCCCAAAGTACATCCAATCAAAATTTTAAAATATCAATTTTGTTCAACGCAATTGAAAAGTTCGGAAATTATGTCTTTGAGGTTGACGATCCCCCCCCCCCTCCGACAACCCTCATGACAAGGGTTATCAGGCCCTGGGGGCATATAAGGTATATATATATATATGTAGAATGAGTGATCGTAGGAACTCCGGAATGGAGTCATTTGATTGGAACTCAGATGTTATATGCCCTTTTCAAGATTCAGAGTGATGCTAGGGTAGATACCCCCCCCCCCAACTTCGTATTTTCCCGAAATGCATGTGATAGAAATTTGAGATAGGCATTTGTTGTCGTAGAAACTTTGAAAAGGGCTCATTCAATCGGAAATTGAAATGGCCAGTGCCCTTTTAAATAGTTGAAAATGATTAAAGGGCAATTCAACCCCCTCTCACATCCACCTTTTCCTCAAACACATTCGTTCAAAATGTTGAGATAGCCATTTTGTTCAACGTAATTTAAAGGTCTGGAAATTATGTCTGTGAAATTAAAAACTCCCCTACAGCCCTCAGGGCAAGGGTTTTAAGTTATGCCTTGGCGGTATATAAGTTAGGCTATATATATATATATATATATATATATATATATATATATATATATATATATATATATATATATATATAACGATAATCGTATAAACTTTGGAGGGAGATCATTGGATTGGTAATCAAAAGTTCCATTGCCCTGGTCAAAACCTCTTTTTTTTCCGTAATGCATTTGATAGATATTTTGAGATGGCCATTTGTTGTCGTAGAAACTTCGAAAAAGGAACTTCGAAACTTTGAAATGATTTTCAATCATTTGATTGGAAATTGACCTGGCTAGTACCTTTTTTTATTAGTCAAAAGTGATTGAAGTGCAACAAGCCTTCTCCCCCCATGCCCATCAATTCCCAAAACACATCTAATCAAAATTTGAGATAGCCATTTTGTTCATTGTAGTTGAAATGTCTGGAAATTATGTCCTTGACAACCCCCATACCTTCTCAAGCCCTAACATAATCTGCACTTAACGGAAGAAAAACATGGCTGTGGATTGTTAGTTTAGAATATATATACTGATACATATTCCTTAAAGTTTTAATAATATTTGTTTATTAAAGTTAAAAAGTTAAAACATTTAAACGTATTTAGTTTATTTAAATCATACAATAAATAACCGAGTCAAACTCAAAGCGAGCAAAACTTAACATGAATAGGGCTGACAACCCCAATGCCTTTTCAAGACCTGAAGATAATTTGCAATTTACTGAAAACAAAATATATTTAAAATATTTTAACTTTGCTTTTACTTGTTTAAAATGTTTTACTAAATAGAAGAAGGGGGAAGTGCTCCTTCTTACACCCAAATTACAGCTCGAGTGTCTGGTGCCCTTTTTAAGAGTAACAAGAGATTGGAGGGCAAGTAGCTCTTCTCTCAAGTCCATTAATTTTCCAAACGCATCCTGTCAAGTTTTGAGATTGCCGTTTTGTTCAGCATAGTAGAACGGTCGTGCAACTATGTCTTTAGAGATATTAGGTATGTCAATCCCCCCCCAATTATGCAATTAGCCCATCTTCGTTTAAAACTAAATGTTGCTTTAAAAAAAATCAAAAGGCATAGCGTTAAATGGTTGCCGACTGGGGGTATTAAGTTGAGAGTTTTTGGGATACTGCTAGTACTACTTCTGCTCTTACAATTTAAATAAATCAAAAGAGAGTAAGTGTATCCAGGTTGTCAAAGAGTATAGATAGAATCTCTTGGGAATGATATTAAGTTTTATTTTTCAGGTCAACTTCAGAAGCTATAAAATTAAACTAAAAAATACTGTGTGTGTCACGATTAAAAATTATTGAAAAAGTTTCTCCAACATATAAATAGCAACCCATAATATGGATTCTTATAGAAGAAAACTAAAAATATATAGATTTTTTTTCCATGAAAAAGACCATGTCAATAAAAAACTAACATAAACTAATTAAAAAAGAATTTCCACAAGACAAGTTTTTCAAAGAAAAGTAAAGACCTCCATTTGGCCAAGAATGAGCAAAAATGAAGTGAAATAATCCTCCAAGTGTAAAACTACCACAAATCGCTATGAATAAATAAATAGAACTCAAAACGAACAGATATTACAATTAATAGCTGAGTCAAACTCAAAACGAGTAAAAGTTAACATGAGTAGAGGTGATAACCCCTATGCCTTCCCAAGACCAGAACACAATTTGCACTTTATTGAAAACAAAATAAGTTTGAAATGTTTTAACCTTTCTTAGTGGCTAGAGGAGTTGGAGTTATTCGTTGTTTGAAAAATTTTCGTAAATAAAATTTTACTTCTTTTATTTCATGCAATAGTTAGTCCTTATATTTTATATGGTTGTGCTTGATAGGCCAGTAATTTCTAATCTAATTATAAACGTATCCAAATCTTACAAGACAAAGTGGTTAGAATAATTAGAGAATATGTGAAAGTTTTTAATGATTCAGAGACGTGCTATAGAAATTTAAGAGTGATGAATGTTGGACAGCTTAGTGATTATCAGGCTATAATTTTTGTATATCAATGTCAGAATGATACATGCCCAGAAATTTTTTCCTCATTTTTATATGAGTAACAGTTGCTTACATGAGTATAGTACTAGAAATGTGGATAACCTTATGATCGAGCATAGGCAAAGTACTTGGTGCTTGATTTACGATCCACTATTTGGGACCGAGTGTTTGGAATGTGCTTCCAGCGAGTACTAAGGCGGCTGAACATCTACAGCAATTTAAGAAAAGATTAAATAAGTATTTACTGGGAGGCGAGGATGAACATATATAAGTATATATATATATATATATATATATATATATATATATATATATATATATATATATATATATATATATATATATATATATATATATATATATATATATATATATATATATATATATATATATATATATATATATATATATATATATATATATATATATATATATATATATATATATATATATATATATATATATATATAGTACCAGGATCCGGGAGGCTTCGCCGCCGGGCCCTGACACTCGGCACACTTCTATATATAAATTCTCTCTATCGTTTGTCTTCTAAGCGCAGACACTTTGAGCCTTTTCGTGATGTCATTACGTCCAAATCGACCTTAGATTACAAGTTGTGGCTTTGTAAAATTACATTATTTTTTATTGGACCTTTAAGTTTTGCCCCGGCTTGTCTTTTGTCATTATGAAACACATATCGCCGAACCTTTTGTTTCTTTTTAATTGTTCAGGCGGTGGGAAAAAAACTTCTTTTTCTTCAAGCAATTTATTCAGCCCTTATTTTTGATCTTAAAAGGTATGGTAGGTATTGACGACCTTATCGATGTCAAAATCCAAAACCCAATCATCATGGCTATCATTTTCAATTTGTCTGGTTTGTTACACCTTGGCTTATTTTTTGTCATTATGAAATACATATCGCCGAACCTTTGCTTTTTTAACAAAGTTATGGTAGGCATATGGTAGGTACTAGAAATGTGGATAACCTTATGATCGAGCATAGGCAAAGTACTTGGTGCTTGATTTACGATCCACTATTTGGGACCGAGTGTTTGGAATGTGCTTCCAGCGAGTACTAAGGCGGCTGAACATCTACAGCAATTTAAGAAAAGATTAAATAAGTATTTACTGGGAGGCGAGGATGAACATATATAAGTATATATATATATATATATATATATATATATATATATATATATATATATATATATATATATATATATATATATATATATATATATATATATATACATATATATATATATATTATCCATGTCAAAATCCCAAGCCCAATCATCAATGCTATCATTTTCAATTTTGAGACGTTTTGATTCTCGCTGTCCAGGTGGATTTTCATTGACTCGCTGCTCTTCAGTTCCATTTTTTACTCCCTCACTTGTCCGGTGTCGTATGTCTTCTAACCAGTAATTTCTTTGCACTTCATTTTCATTTTTAACACGCTCTAATTGTCGTTTTCTTAAATCTTCTAACCGCCCGTGTCTTTGTCAATTTAATTTTTGACACGTTTTTGGATTTTGATTACTTCAGACAATTTAGCAGTGGCCTTTGCTTTGGTATTTTTGCAGTGGTCTTTGCTTTGGCTGTCTGCATTGGTATTGTCATAATTGATGGTCTAGGTTGTCAAATTTAACATCTTATCACTTATCACGTATGAAATACATATCGCCGAACCCTTGATTTTTTAACAAAGTTATGGTAGGCATTGATGACCTTATCCATGTCAAAATCCCAAGCCCAATCATCATTGCTATCATTTTCAATTTTGAGACGTTTTGATTCTCGCTGTCCAGGTGGATTTTCATGGACTCGCTGCTCTTCAGTTCCATTTTTGACTCCCTCACTTGTCCGGTGTCGTATGTCTTCTAACCGCGAATGTCTTTGCACTTCATTTTCATTTTTAACACGCTCTAATTGTCGTTTTCTTAAATCTTCTAACCGCCCGTGTCTTTGTCAATTTAATTTTTGACACGTTTTTGGATTTTGATTACTTCAGACAATTTAGCAGTGGCCTTTGCTTTGGTTTCTTTTAGCAGTGGCCTTTGCTTTGGCTGTCTGCATTGGTATTGTCATAATTGATGGTCTAGGTTGTCAAATTTAACATCTTATCACGTTTGATAGTAGAGGTGTTGGTTCCAAAGAATCATCATTTATAGTAACTGCAACTGCAAATTTTCGTTTTTTAGGCCTTTCAACAGACGTTATAAAAATATAAATAGCTGTTGCGATGGAAACTCAAAAATCTTATTTATGCTATGCATGACATCATATAATAAAATACTTATATGGTGCCGTAAACGATGTCATAAGAAATGATTATATGATGTAATAACATAGTATATGACGTCATTTGCAAAAACCAAAATTAAGGCTCTTAACGATTTTTCTCAGACCTTTGACCTCTCTAGATCGATTTATTATGCGAGAATATCCCAAGATACTAATTTTCTAGAAAAAATATTCAGCCGTTTTAGAGAACATACATAAATACATATATACATCCATACATACACAATTATTCCTCACATATAAAGATAGCATATATATATATGTATATATATATATATATATATATATATATATATATATATATATATATATATATATACATATATGTATATATATATATATATATATATACATATATGTATATATACATATATATATATACATTTGTGTGTTTATGTATTTGCATAAACATATACTGAGTTATTTAGATGAATTTGTTGATATTGGTTGTTGTAGTCGTTCGTCCTCAAAGCTTTGTTTCTTCTTGAATGGCTACTTGTCAAATGATTAAATTTTGTTTTTAATTTTTGTTTAATAAAGTTTAATCCAAGTCAAATTTAAAAATCAATTCAATTCAATTCTTGCTTTCATAAATTCAATTCTTACTTTCATCACTTTCATAATTTTCAAAATCTTAACGAAGAAATGTCAGTATATGTCAATTTTAGTAACAATCCACGGTCATTTGTTTGTTTTTTGTTTTTGTCAGTAAAGCGCAAATTGTGTTCTGGTCTTGAGAAGGCATAAGGGTGATCAGCCCCTGTATTTTGAATTTGACTCGGCTATCTATCGTAATTTTTATTTGTTTTGACTTTATTTATTTATTGATAGTGATTTGTGGTAGTTTTACGCTTGAAAGATTATTTGACTTAGTTTTTACTGATTCTTGGCTTAATGGAGCTGTTTTCTTTTCTTTGAAAAACATGTCTTGTGGAAAAGGTTTTTTGAATTAATCTAATGAAAAAATCTAGCTTGAAACAATGACGAATATCAAATTTGGCTGATTGTCTTTTCTATCATATTATTTTTTGTTTTGGTTTTTTAATTCACTCTCTCACCTTGTCTTTTGCAAAATTCACCCCTCTCAAACTTATTACTGGTTGAAGGCAAACTGATTCAGTTTTGGTTCAATTCAGATTTGGTTTTCTCTGTTCTTGGTATTTTTAAGGAACATTTTAAGGTATTAATTAAGAAAAATACAAAATAGGTCCTTTAAAGAAAAGTAAAGATCTCCATGAAACCAAACATAAGCAGAAATCCAATAAGTCCAATAATCTTCCAAGTGTAGAGCTACCACAAATCACCATCAATAAATAAATGAAACCCAAAACAAGCATAAATTACAATAAATAACCGAGTCAAGCTCAAAACGAGCAAAAATAAACATTAGTAGGGCTCAGATCCCCTATTCCTTCCCAAAACCAAAAAATAATTTGCACTTTACTGAAAAAAATGAACGTGGATTGTCAGTTTAATATATATTAAACTGGATATTTATTAGTTAAAGTCTTAATTGTTTTTGATTTATTAAAGTTAAAAAAGTTAAAACATTCAAATTGTGTTTTGTTTTCAGCAATGTATCGTTCCAAAATGTTTAAAAATTATTTTCTTTCATATATAAATGAAGAAATATTGGGTAGTTTTTTACTAAGACGGTAAAAAATAAACTTAAAAATCTAAGAATTTCATTTTCCCATTCGGATAAGAAGAGAAGATAAAAAAGATAAGGTAAGAGGAAAGACAAAATAAGAGGAAAAGAAAAGAAGATAAGATAGGCGAAAAAAATATCAGCGAAAAAAAGAAGAATTAAAATGGAGAGAGAATAAAATGAAAATAAAAAGGAGCAGACAAAATGTTATAGAAAGCATACAAGAAAAAAAATAACAAATGAAAAAACTCTTTACACACACAAAAAAACAATGTGTACACATACCAACTTGCTCGAAGTGATGAAAGACTTCAGAGCCAGCGCTAATTAGATTAAAGCCGAGACAGATAGTCTCTTTGAGTGGCTAAGCTGGTATAACTTTTTCAGGGTTTTATAAAAATGATTATTTTCACTTCTTGATGATGGTCTACCATCTAGGGCAGATATATATATATATATATATATATATATATATATATATATATATATATATATATATATATATATATATATATATATATATATATATATATACATCGAAAAAATACTACATGGCTGTCTCTGCTAGTAAAATAAAACTTGTTTTTTTCTTCTTATTTTTAGAACACAAAACCTCGGCCTCGTTTTCGAGAAGAAATAATATCTCAGGATGCGAAATCCCCTGAGAGGCGTAGCCTCTCTTCAATTCGTGCTTCCAAAAAGGCAAGAAAAAACTCATTTCTTGCTGGAAAAAGCTTTGCCTCGGCAACAAGATTTCTTCATTATCATCTACTTGGCATACAAACAGCTGGTAAGTCTCCTCATTCTATTCTTATAGCAAGTTTAAAGCTACGGAACAGTGTTCTCACTGATACTGACATCGTCAAGCACCGTTTATATTTCTGCTTAGTGACTCTTTATATCGCTTGTTGTCTTGTACAGTAATTCTTTTCTTGAAACGATTTTTCGTTGACATCACATATACCCATCGATCAGTGGGTGGTAAATACAGTTAACAATGATGCTAGCCAGTCACATTGAAAACTATATGAAGTTAGCCTACGAAGTTAGCCTACGACCTGAAAAGTTAGCCTGAAGTTAGATGTTAGATGAGAAGGCCGATGAGAAGTTAGATGAGAAGTTATATGAGAAGGCCGATGAAGTTAGCCTACGACCTGAAAAGAGCAACATTTTCCATTGCTGATATTTCTTGTAAAATCTTTTTTAATTTGGAGCTCAGAAAACCATAGTTTTAAACAAAGAGAAAAAAGAAGTTTTTCTCTACTTGCAGTCTTACAACCTATAATTAAAATAACTAATACTATGAATTACAATTTGATATCATCGTGGGGTCACTACTTGATAGTTCCCCGGATGTTTTTCATAAAATATACATAACTACAAAAAAATACAAAAACATTTGGACTGCAAAATTCATCGGTGTCTTCTCATTCGAAATTAATAATTTTTAAGAATCAAAATATTTCTTAGGAATAGTTGACAGGATAACTTTTGCTGAGTTTCAGAAAGTTTTTTTTACTATTATTTCTGTAATTTTTTTCTTGTTATATAGTTAGTAAAATCCTTAAAATGAATTTGCTTACTTTATGTTCCTTGGCGCCTTTCCAAGGTACTTTTGAGGGCCAATGAACACTTGAAGTTCAGGGATTCTTATCAAGGTCATTCATATATTGCTTGAAATAACATGAAGAAATATGCAATGATGCTACTCAAATTTTATTATTTCTTTGAAATAAGATAAGGAAACATGCAATGATGTTGTTCAAAATGTGTTGATTCGTGAAATAAGATGGAAATAAGCAATTGCATCCTTCAAATTACCAAATCAATTATGAACAATTTGAAGCATTTGTATTATTCAAAATACCAAATATTTTCTTCAAAATATTTTGTTGCTTAAAATAAGATGAAGAAATATGCAATGAATCTATTCAAATTTTATCATTTCTTTGAAATAAGATGAGAAAAAGTGCAATGATGTTGTTCAAAATGTATTGATTCATGAAATAAGATGGAAATAAGCAATTGCATAATGCAAAATACCAAATCAGTTATGAACAATTTGAAGCATTTGTATTATTCAAAATACAAAATATATTATTCGAAATACTTTATTGCTTGAAATAAGATGAGGAAATATGTAATGGTGCAACTGAAATTGTATTGTTTCTTGAAATAAGATGTGGAAACATGCAATGATGTTCAAATGTTCAAAATTCATTCCTTAAATAAGAAAATAGCAATTGCATCATTAAAAATACCAAATTTATTATTCGAAATTCTTTATTGCTTGAAATAATATGAGGAAAAATGCAATGGTGCTACTCAAATTGTATTGTTTCTTGAAATAAGATAAGAAAACACGCAATGTATGTTCCTAAAAATGTATTGATTCTTAAAATAAGATTGAAATAAGCAATTACATTATTCAACATACAGAATATATTATTCGAAATACTTTATATCTCTAAATAAGATGAGGAAATATGAAAAGATGTCACTCAAATTGAATTGTTTCTTGAAATATGATGAGGAAAAATGCAATGGTGTTGCTTAAAATGAACTGATTCTTGAAACAAGATGGAAATAAGCAATTGCATTATCCAAAATACCAAATATATTATTCGAAGTACTTTATTGCTTGAAATAAGATGAGTAAATATCCATTGGTGTTACTCAAATTATATTGTTTCTTTGAAATAAGATTCAATAGAAAAAATACAATTTCAGTACTATGATCGCATATTTTCTCATCTTATTTCAAGCAATAAAGCATTTCGAATAATATATTTGGTATTTTGAATAATGTAATTGCTTATTTCCATCTTATTTCAAGAATCAATAAATTTTGAGCAGCACCATTGCATGTTATCTCATCTTATTTCAAGAAATAATAAAATTTGAGTAACACCATCGCATATTTTCTTATCTTATTTCAAGCAATATAGTATCTTGAATAATATATTTGGTATTTTGAATAATGCAATTGCTTATTTCCATCTTGTTTCAAGAATCAATACATTTTCAGTAACACCATTGCATATTTCCTCATCTTATTTCAAGAAGTCATACAATTAGAGTAACATCATTTCCAATTTCATCATCTTATTTCAAGCAATAAAGTATTTCGACTAATATATTGAGTATTTTGAATAACTCAATTGCTTTTTTCCATCTTATTTCAAGAATTAATACATTTCGAGAAACATTATTGCATGTTTCCTCATCTTATTTGAAAAAAGAATACAATTTGAGTTACACCATTACATATTTCCTCATCTTATTTCAAGCAATATAGTCTTTCGAATAATGTATTTGGTATTTTGAATAATGCAATTGCTTATTTCCATCTTATTCGAAGAACCAACACATTTTGAGCAGCATCATTACATGTTCTCTCATCTTATTTGACGAAATAAAACAATTTGAGTAGCACCATTACGTAATTTCTAATCTTATTTCAAGCAATAATATATTTTAAATAAAATATTTGGTATTTTGAATAGTGCAATTGCTTATTTCTATCTTATTTTAAGAATCAATTCGTTTTGAGAAAGACCACATTACAATTTGAGTAACACCATTGCGTATTTCATCATCTTATCTCAAGCAATAAAATATTTCGAATGTTTTTTGTTTGGTATTTTGAATAATACAATTGCTTATATTTATCGTATTTCAAGAATCAATACATTTTGAGCAAGACCATTTCATGTTTCCTCATCTTAATTCAAGAAACAATTCAATTGTAGTAATGCAATCGCTTATTTCCATCTTATTTCAAGAATCAATACATTTTGAGCAAGACCACACAACAATTTGAGTAACACCATTGCGTATTTCATCATCTTATCTCAAGCACTAAAGCATTTTGAATAATATATTTGGTATTTTGAATAATACAATTGCTTATTTCTATCATATTTCAAGAATCCATACATTTTGAGCATGATCATTGCATGTTTCCTCATCTTAATTCAAGAAACCATTCAATTGTAGTAACACCATTGTCTATTTCTTCATCCTATTTCAAACCATAAAGTATTTCGAATAATATGTTTGGTATTTTGAATAATGTAATTGCTTATTTCCATCTCTTTTCTAGAATCAATACATTTTGAGCAACACCATTGCATGTTTCCCCATCCTATTTCAAGAAACAATGCAATCTAAGCAAGACCATTGCATATTTCCTCATGTTATTTCAAGCAATAAAGTATTTCAAATAATATATTTAGTATTTTGAATAATGCAATTACTTATTTCCATCTGGATTGCAGCGGTAGGTAGCAACCTAGTAAAAGACATGTCAATGACGTCATAATCATAGATTGTAACCAGGTCGTCTATTACTATTCCAATTAAGAAAACGCCGTTGGTTTTTTCCTGTTTGTAGTTTCACATCAAACAAAGAACATCTATATTAGAGAAAAACCGGCTTAAGTTCATCTTATTTTTTGTCTTTCGAACAGCGGTAGCTAGCAATCTAGTAAGAAACAATCCCATCCAATACTAAAAGTATAATAACCCTTAATTCATACAGAAAATTTAAAAATTAGTTTCATTTATTACGTCATATGACATAAGTACCGCGAGCCTGGCGGCTTCGCCACCGGGCTTCGGCACTCGGCACGCGGCAGGCTTCTGTATATAGACTCTCACTGTCACTTGTTTTCTAAACGCAGACAATTTTAGCCCTTTCTTGATGTCATGACGTCCAAATGGACCTTAAATGAGAAGTAGTGCCTTTGAAAAATTACATTCTTTTATTGGACCTTTAACTTTTGCCTTGCCTTGTCTTTTGTCATTATGAAAGACATATCACCGAACCATTGTTTCTTTCAATTGTTCAGGTGGTGGGAAAAAAAACTTATTTTTCTTCCAACAATTTATCTAGTCCAGGTTTTTTATTTTCAAAGGTATGGAAGGCATGAACGACCACCTTTGTTTCTTATAATTGTTCAGGTGGTGAGACAAAAGCTTCTTCTTTTGCCTTGGCTTGTCTTTTGTCATCATGAAAGACGTATCACCGAATTTTTTGTTTCTTTTAATTATTTAGGTGGTGGGACAAAACTTCTTATTTTACCAACCATTTATCCAGTCCATATTTTTGAGTTTCAAAAGTATGGTAGGTATTGATGACCTTATCCATATCAAAATCCAAAACCCAATCATCTATGCTATCATTTTCGATTTGTTTGGTTCGTTACACCTTGGCTTATCCCTCATCATTACGAAATACGTATCGGCAAACCTTTGGTATTTTAACAAAGGTATGTGACAGCAGGCTTCTATATCTAGATTCTCACTGTCGCTTGTCTTCTAAACGCAGACAATTTTAGCCTTTTCCTGATGCCATGACGTCCAAATTGACCTTAACTTAGATGTGGTGCCTTGGTATAATTATATTTTTTACTGGACCTTTAACTTTTGCCTTCCCTTATCTTTTCTCATTATGAAAGTCATATCGCTGAACCTTTGTTTTCTTTCAATTGTTCAGGTGGTGGGATGAAGAATAATTTTCCTTCCAACGATTTATTTACTCCAGGTTTTTTATTTACAAAAGTATGGAAGGCATTGACGACCATTTTTGTTTCTTTTAATTGTTCAATTGGTGGGACAAAAACTTCTTCTTTTGCCTTAACTTGTCTTTTGTCATTATGAAAGACGTATCACCAAACTTTTTGTTTCTTTTAATTGTTTAGGTTGTGGGACAAAACTTATTATTCTTCCAACGATTTACCCAGTCCATATTTTTTATTTTCAAAAGTATGGTAGGTACTGATGATATAGCGATAAAAAGATTGATATTTGTAGCAATAGAAAATTCTCCAATAGCGCCGCTTATAGCGCTAGGGATTGTGTCAACTAGGCTAGCGCCGCTCTCAATTAATGAGAGAAAATTGAATATGTAGACATATAAATGTGGCCTCTTTTTTCTCGAGCTATCTGGAGATCAGATTCCTTTGGGAGCGTTTACCTTGGAGACATACGAACTAATTACCTATTATTAGACTAGACGCAGACATATAAATGAAATAAAAACAGATAAAAAAGGCAATAGATGCCAATAGGTCACTTCAAATGACAATAATGGTGACCGAGATGAAAGAGTTTAAGACTTCTATCTCAATGGACCTGATTCAACTTTACGAATCCTTCCAAATCTGACTTACGAATCCTTCCAAATCTGACTTACGAATCCTCCCAAATCTGACTTACGAATCCTCCCAAATCTGACTTACGAATCCTCCCAAATCTGACTTACGAATCCTCCCAAATCTGACTTACAAATAATCTCAACAAGCACATCTACCCCACTATCAAAACATAGGTTTTCAGTCCTGCGCCATGAGGACTGCTCAGCATTGGCCCAAAAGGACCAAGGATGTAAATCTTTCGTCCAATGAATTCTTTTAAATGTTTTTGATGATTCAAGCATTCACACGGTTTTTTTGCCATTTAAACTTCCTTAGAAATATTGTGCATAGCATTTTTTCTGCTACTAATTATCTTAGCGAAATTCGAACGACTAGTGTCGTTGTTTGACTGAAGCTAAAATGCAATTTCTGTTTTTGCTGATTAAGAATTTAGACTCTTGGAAGCGGTATTTGAACTCAATTAGGGGACGTTTAATTTCTGCCCGAATCATCTTTAGAAGGAAAGAATCCTGTATTTTAAATATATATCATTAAACTCATGGTACACATCACCCTTCCCATCAATTAATGACGCCTCTTCATTAGTAACTGCTCATTAGGAGAGCAACAAATTTTCTCTATTATTTTTCTTATTTTATTCTACATCCCTATATAAAATTCATCCACCGGACTAAGATTATTCATGGTTCTAGGCTAGCTACTATACTAAAGTTTTTTTTTTTCAATTTTTTTTACAAGGCCTTTTTTTTCAATTTTTGCTGTCTATATGACATACTACATTCTACCTACACTACGTTAAATGAATAACATGATAATATTACACCTAATTCTACTTGTGGTAAATACATGAATGATTTATAAAAAACAATATTGGGTTCATCATGTTCACTGATAACATTAAAACACTTTCACTATTGGGATCTTCGAATTGTCCAAGTTATTAGGAAGTAACACATGTAGATTCACATCTACTCATCACCTTAGAGTCCTTAGTGTATTACACCCTTCTTTTGTAAATTATTGTCCCTAACTCTTTGTATCGCGTCAGAGATTTTGAAGCATTTTCGTTATGGCTTCTTAACGGAACAATTTGACCCTAGTTGTCTTTATGCGAAGTTTTCTCTAATATTCAATTGAGGAATAAAGTTTCGTACTACAGGTGTTGGTGTTTGTCTTCTCAGCGTATGGATGTGTAGGATATTTTAAGGCAAATAGGGAATATATTCTCGAGTTAAAATTGTTCATTCGTGCCTTTTATAAAATTGTTAGCTCATGGCTTGCGCCGATTAGCTTTGCAGTGATTCCTCGGTTAATAAAGGGGTAATTGAAGTTTGGATTTGAAACGGGTTTTCGTCATACTATAGTGACTCTTTCAATATATTGTCTTTAACTTGAACTTCAAATAGTTTTAAATATCGTTTAAATTCAAATATCATTAAATATCGGTTATCTTGTATTTATCGATGGGGTTCTAAGAATTACACTTCAAATTGTCTCTAACTTCAGTTTCAAATATCTTCAAATGTCTTTAAATATCATTTAACTTCAAATATCGTTAAATATCGTTTATCTTGTATTGATCGATGGGATTCTCAGAATTAAACTTCAAATTGTCTCTAACTTCAACTGCAAATATCTTCAAATGTCTTTAAGTATCATTTAACTTCAAACATCGTTAAATATATTTTATATTGTATTGATCGATGGGGTTCTCAGCATTTATGTGATTATAAAGTTAGTTAAAGCACTTGATACTGAGGTTCAAATATAGTGTTACCTGATACGTAATATGGTTAATGGTCGAAGAAACGACGATCGAAGGTAACTGTTGTTTTCGTAGACGAAGCTGGGATGAAAATTCCCTGGAGTCTATGGTGAGTACTCTTCGTTGGTTGAGATATGATGAAAATAAATGCTACGGGGTCGTATCTGTACTGGGAAGCTCATTGTAATGCTCAATAACTAATGTGTCCATTTACTTCCTGTAATAAAAATAACGAGGCAGAATCACACGTTCTTTAAAGTAAACACTCATAGTACAAATAAGTCACGTGTTGATTGGGTTCATTTATTTCTAAGCTATGAGACAGAATTAAATAAATACACTAATATTAGTACTCCCAACGAAAATCTAAAAATTTAAAACAGAGATGTCTTCAAATTTGTTTTGAGAACGGAAACATCGATAAAGGGCTTATATTATTTTTCAATACTTATTAAATAAACATAAATGGCTTATATACTTCTTCAATACTTATCAAATTAACATAATTTACCCTACATTATTATGTTTGAGGTCTAATTTTACAACACTTTTCATGCCTGCGTTGTTCACGCACGTCCGTGCTGTTGAAGAAACGCATGTGCAGCGTCGTAACCACACAGTTTTACGTAAACGATATTACAATGAGGGAACAAGACACAGCAAGGACGAGTGGAGACCTCTATACCCACTAGTTTTCTGATGTCTTCCCTATTTCTTGGCTTAGACGTTCTTATGGGGTAGTCGGATTTAACCTCAGCGGAAATACAGAGGTTTTCTTCTTTGTTTCCCCGTGTTCTTCTCTTGGATTTTCCGTAATTACAAGTCAACATTGGTGCCTCATATTCGCCTTTCGAATGAGGTCATTAGATGCAGGATTCCAAGCTTGCCCGCATAGATTCCAGTTGATGCTTGGCAAAGAATATAAGCGTAATGAAGAACTGACATCAATATCTTTTTAGAAGGCTATTGTTTGAGCAAACCCTTCAGCACTAAATAAATAAATATGATATTAAAGTCTTATTAGAATCCGTTAAGCGAAAAACACCTTCACATTAATGGGGAATTCCTTGTGGGTTTTACTTAGTCGCCATTGGACATACACAGGGTTTGAATCCATATATCTTAACTGATCAAATGGTTTTAAAATTTTACATATTATTATTGAGATATAATTCCACATCCGCCGTGAAATTCTACATATAAACGTACCAATAGCCAACTATAGATAAAGTTCGGATCGGATTTTTTGTATCCCTCTGCTTAAAAGTATTTTTGACCCTAATATTGACTGATGGCCCATACATTAGGACTGCCTCTATACATTCTCCAGCTTATAATTTGTAACCCTAATGAGTCATACTTAGTTACCATTTGATGTATACAGGGTTTTCTTACGCAAACTTCAACCAATCAAATGATTTAAAAATCTAAGCATCATTTTTGAGGTTTACATCACATAGCTGAATGTTCCGTTTTTACTAGATTTATCTTAGTTTATCATAATTAAACTGTTTAATCAAATTAAATTCAGCTTGAAAAAAAATTGAATATTTTTTTTCTTATTATTTAATAATTTTTTGGCATTGGCCAAAGAAAAATGACTTGTATGCGTAAAACAGAATAAATATTTTATGATTAGATAGGTTAGGAAAGTAAAGATAGGACTTCCGAGCTTAATTCTGGTCGTGATATACCTTTATGACTGGTTGAGATATAACTTTAAAGCTTAGCTAGTAATCGTTATACAATTTAATTTTACTTTATATTTCTCGATTAAGAAACACATGAATAAGCAAGCGTGCAGCAAGTAATTACACTGGTATCCTATTTTTATGTGTAGGCCTAAAATAATTATAATCTGCACTTAGAAAAAATATTTCATATAATTAGACGCTTCTGTAGTGATAATTTCTTGTTTTGGATAATATCCATCTTAGTTAGGACCTGGGTCGAATTTTTCATAGAAACTTCGAGGGAACCTTAGTCTGTATAGGTAAGATATAACGTGACTGACTTGAGAAAAAATGTCACAAGAATTAGAGCACAAGATATGTCATAGATAAACCAATGAAATTAAAGAACATTTTTGTCACCAAACTACAGAACGGTGATCTCTCTGTTATTGTATATGTCATAGATATAAACTAGTGGAATTAAATTTTTCGCCAAGGAGCTAAAGACATTAATGTCTCTGTTTCTCTTTGGAAGTAATGTTTAACACAGAGCTGTAGGACAGCATACGTCATTGATATAATATAATGAAATTAAAATGCTTTTCTCTTTTTTTTTTCGCCTCGGAGCTATAAGAAAGGAAACTCTCTGTTTCTCTTTCAAAGCCTTCAGATCTCTTTTTTTTTAATTAATATTGACTTGGTTAACTTTACTTGCAAACTTTTAAATTTATTATGGTGTTAAATTTAACATATTTGAAATTTGTCTTTACCTTAATTAAAGATATTTCTTTCTGTCAGGTTTTTTAACCATTCTACCTGACTGTGTCATTATTTTCTGCTCTTTGTCTTGCGGTTTTTTCTTTTTCGGTTTTTCTAGTAAAATAAGATCAAATTTTTTGTTTTGTTTTTTCAAAAATTCTTCCCCTTTAAATTTCGTTTGTTTCCCGTGTGCGGCTGCTGATGTCGGTCTTGATTTCCCTATTTCTTTAGCTACTGTATGGTCTGATTCACCTTCAGACTCTTCGGAACTATTTTCCGACGAATCCGGATTAGAACTTTTAGAGGTGGCACTTTTTGTGGTGTAACCTTCCATTCCGTCATAAATTTCCACTCATTTAGAAGTAGAAGGTTTATTCCCTAAATTCTCGCTTTGGGTTTTCAGCACGGGAGATTTGAAACATTCTTGAGAGTTTTGGGAGGACTCAAGAGTTTTTGCAGGGTTCCTCAATTGTTTGAATGCCATAACCTCAGGGCAATGGGGCATTTTTTGCACTAGGGTTTCCCTCCGTGAAGTCCATTGTTTAGGTTTGAACTTGGACACAGGTATACCATGATATTGATCTTGCTGGTCATCTTTTGGAGTTTTACTCTCGGGCAGTGTAGTTTGATTTGTTTTTATGGGAATATTTATTAGATTAATGGCCTCTCGTAGGTTTATCTTAGTTAAATCTGTGAGAGAAGTTTTCTTCACAGTAATATCGGGGGTTTCTACAGCTCTGTTTAATTCTTCCTGTAAAGACAAGGACCTTTCTATCGGTGTTGCAGGGGAAATCATATCGTCTGGAAATCTTTTGGGGGGACATGGGGTCGAAATTCTATCGGGACGAATTGGGTTTTTGGAGATATTGTATAATCTAAATCTCCTGCGCTTGCCGATGAATAACTTTTTGGACTTTTTGGCGTTTTTATTTCAGGAAAAAATCCTGGTATTAGGGATTTTTTCTTAGGAACAACTTCATTTTCCATTGCTAGAAATTCTTCAAAGTTTTGTTCATCACTGTCATTCTCGAATAGTCTTGCTTGAAATTAAAGGGTTTTAGATTTGCCAATCTCGATCTTGGGGGCTCATTTTCCGAATCTGACGAATCACTAGAAGAGGGATGGGACACCCATCTCTCTGGAAATTTGGTTCTTTTTATTCAGCTAACATGTGCCTTGTAAATTCTTCCACTATCGGGGTTTTTCATTTTAAAAGTATATTCGTTATCGTACTCTTTGACTATTCTGTACGGTCCAGAATATTTGTTGGAAAGTTTTTTTCCTTCTGTTTTCGCCTCGTTCTTTAGGTAAACGAAGTCTCCTACTTTGAAATCTATATTCCCCTTAACTTTGGGTTGGTTTCTAAGCTATTAGTTTATTTTACATTTTCAAACGCTTGTCTATCTATTTTATACGTTCTCTTCATTCTATTCATGAATACTTGTTTGTAATATTCTGACCTGTGATGATACTACCTAGATTCAATAATCTTATTATACTAGATTTTGAAATCACGACCAAAAAGTAAATAAAATGGATTGTCTTTGGTTGTTTTGGAATAAGCAGTGTTGATTACGTTGGTTAAGTAAGGTAAGAATTTATCCCAGTCGCTCCTATTTTCTTTCTTATAAATACTTAAAACGTTCGAGAATACTTTATGCCTGTTTTCTATTTTGCCATTAACTTGTGGGTTGTAAGGTGCTGTCACCATTTTATCTATATTAAGGAAACTCATTAAGTCTTTTGTTACTTTCGAAACAAAATTGCTCCCGTTGTCGCTCAAAATTTTATTAGGAATGCCAAATTGTAGAAATAATTTTGCTAATGCCTTACTTGTGGCATAAGCACCTTGATTTTTTAATGCTTTTGCAAAAGTAAATCCAGAAAAATGATCTACAACCTAAAAATAACAAGTACTGTCTCTTCTGGAAACAGGTACTCCTTAAATTGTCCCGTAGTGGTTAATTGAAATAATCTTAAAAGGGTAAATTACTATTAGAGCTCTTCCCATTGGAGGACTTTGGTAGGAGGAGTAAATGTGTCTCCAATTACCTGCTTTTCATTTACTTAAAAATTATTTAAATTTTGTCAGTGCCGATTGTACGAAAAAGTATTGTTTTAACTTATGGAACGTTTTCATAACTCCTAAGTGTCCACCTGTGTCCGAATGAAAATATTCAAATGCGGGCCCTTTCTAGTTTTGTGGTAACACAGGTATTATCGAGATTTGGTTTCTATTTGTCTCAGCAGTCACAATTCTACAGAGTATTTCTTCATCAAGGTCGTAGTAAAAATTATCTATCTCTTTTCTAAGAGTTTTGAATTTATCCAGTAAAGCCTCATCATTCAATAAATAATCAATTAGTGCTACACACATTTCGTCCTTTTTCTGCTTTCTTTTTATATTTTTCAAAGACAAGGGCAATAGTTAATCTTATTTTCTTTTACTGCGTCTTTGACTTTGTTTTCCTCACATTCATGTTTGCTCTAAGCAATTATGGCGTTAACTTCATTTTCTTCAGCTTCCGATGGAATATTTTCTGGGTATCTACTTACAAAGTCGCAAGCTGCGTTTTGTTTTCCCTTTAAATGTTCAAATTCGTTATCTAGGTCTTGGATTTTCATAATCCATCTAGCTAGAATGCCCGTGGGGTTTTTAAATGTGCGCAGGTACTGCAAACCTTAATGTTTTGATCATAGCATAATTTTTCTACCAATTAAAAACCGTCCAAGTATCTCAAAGTGGTAGATAATGGACAATAATACTATGTTCGTGGCGGAACAATTACTTTCGCCTTTTGATAAAGTTTTACTTGAATAGCATATAACTTTTTCTATTTGTTTAGGCGTTCCCTCAAGGGGATTAGGGTTTTCTACCGGGATTTTTCGCAAAAGAATTGCGTCAACACCCCTTTAAAAAGCCTCAATTGTAGCTACAAATTCTTCATTTTCGAACTTAGAGGGTGCCTAAATGGGTTCAGAAGTGGTGACCTTTTTTAAATTGTTTAGGGATGTTGGACCTTCCGGGATCCAGTTAAAATTATTGGAGTTCCCTTTAGTTAATTCCGTGAGGGGTTTTGCAATTTGGGCGTAATTGCGTACGAATTTTCTAAAGTAGCCAGTAAGGCCTAAAATTCCCCTTAATTCTTTCATAGTTCTGGGGGGCTTGAGGTTTTTAACACATTTTATTTTATCAGGGTCTGGGGATATCTCTCCCTGGGTTACTACTACTCCTAAAAATTTAATTTTAGGTTGAAATAAATTTACTTTCTCAGGCCGGCATTTTAAATTGCCTTGTCTGAACTTCTCGAATACCTTAGCTAAAGTTGCTAAGTGTTGTTCAGTCATTTCCCCCACGCATATAATATCATCAACAAAATGAATTATATTCTTTAATCCTCTTAACAGGTGCAATAGGGGTCTACATAGCACGCTTGAACTTGTTTTAAGCCCAAATTTTACCCTTAAGTATTCATAAGAACCATATTCGGATGCTGAAAATGCAGTTTTATGGACATCCTTTTCGGCTATTTTCACTTGGTGGTAGCCTTGGGTAAGATCAAAAGAAGTGAAAATTTTCTTTTTGCTTGAAATTGAGTCAAGAATTTCATCTATTCCTGGTAGAGGAAATTTGTCACTAACTACTTGTTTGTTGAGGGCTATATAATCTACTAAGAGTCTAAGATCTCCATTCTTTTTTGATACTAAGATCACTGGTGCACTATACGGACTTAAACTTGGGCGTATAATTTCGTTTTTTTCTAATTCATGAATTTTATTTTTTAGCCACTCTTTGTGTTTATATGGCACGCGATATGGCTGTTTTGCTACGGGATTGCCAGTCGTTAAAATTTAATTTTAATAAAATTGTATTATCCCGATGTCATCTTCAGATGCAGAGAATACATCCTTAAAATTCCATTATAATTCGCATAATTTTTTCTTCAGTTCCAAGTCCGTAATATGATCCATATTAAATTTGTTTAAAAATTGCGATTTAGTTAAAGGATATTTGTTATTTGAAGTTTTAATACCGTTAACTAGGTTTCTTTTAGAATTTTCCCATCTATTTAAATCATTCTCAGTTAAAACCTGGATTTGAACTAAACACGTGCCCTTTTTAATTGTAATTGTATCATTTTCGTGATTATTGGATACCCAGATAAAACCTTCCCCTTTGTCATAAGATATAATCTGTTCCTCGCATAGCAGATTTTTGGGTATCTTAGACAGTGTCGCAAACCATATTTCTGATTTGCTAATCACTGGTTCGATCATCTGTGATATTTGAATTTTTTGCATCGTTTTCGGAGGGACTTTTGTTTTCCTTATCGCAAATCCGTAATATTTCTCTTCATTTTCATTATTTATTAGATTCATACTGGCGCTATGCTGTGCCATTGCGGCATCTTGTGGCGTCACGTTGGGTTTTATTATGTTCTTCTATAATTCCGCTATTTTCTTAATTTCGTTTGACCTGTACTGTCGCATATCTCCTATTTTTATTTTCGCAGATTCAATACTTTATTATTTAAATATACTTCATTTCTGCAATATCTTTCAGGGTAGTTAAAAAAATTTCGAATTACGACATGTCTTTGCGAGATATGAGGTTCAAAATACTGTGACATTATATCACCGGAAATTCTATTTACTGTTACGTTGTCTTCGTAACATCTGTTACGATTTCGTTAGGTATAAACTTCTTCCCCTACCTTAGCTGGGTAAACAAGCTTCTCATTTACTACGTCTAATAATATTCTATTAGACCTTAGAAAATTTGCCCCTATAATAGCTTCATATGGGAAATTATCACATATAATAAAATTTTTCATGAACTTTCTATTGTCTCTTTTTAAGTTTAGCCAAATTGACCCTTTTGCATTTAATTTATGACCTGTCATGCTCGTTAAATTGGGATTATTGGGGTTCCTCTGTTGCCTAATATGAAGAGGCAACATATTAAATACGCGAGAGTTTATTATACTAATTGTTGCACCTGAGTCAATCAAAGCCTTAAAATAAACATTTTCTACAGAAAAATCATTAAATATAGGTAACTTGTTAATAATATCACTACAAGAAGGCACTAATATTGTCTTGGACCTATTAAATATTTCTGGAACCCTCTGGGTCCAATTTATATTTTTGAGGGGCCTGAAGCGTTTCTCTGAGAATTTATTTCATGTGTCGGTGCCTGTAATAGATATTCAGACGTATTAGGTTCCGTAGGCATATTTAATTGATTTACTTCTGTCTATCTTCTCTATGTATTATTATGGTAACGTGAATGTCTCGTGTCAGGGCCGTTTGCTGGCGTTGACTGCCAGTGCCGTTGGCTTACAAAATTTTCATTTCTCATCGGCAAATTTTCATGATTTCTATATTGCATTCTCGCATTATATTGGCCTTGGCGAGTATTTGGGTTTTCAAATCGGTAATTAATTTGTCTGTTGGGGAGAGGGTTATACAAATTTTGTTGGTACGCATTATAAGGTACTGATTGGTGGAATCCCCCCTGGCTATAGCCTACTGCACGACCGGTGCTAAAATTGGTTTTTCTGAACAAAAGGTTGCCGTAATTTTGTGTATTACCGACAGCAATTCTTGGTATAGGATTGTTGATATAGTGGCACTCTCTTGCGATATGGCCAACACGATTACAATTATAGCACCTTATTGTTGTTGGGTTATTTCTGTAATTAGCTGGTTTAATGGGCTGAAAACGTACTGTTTTCTGCCTAGCGGGTTCTGGCGTTTTATTTCTTTGTGCCACTGGGGAATTATCCCTTGAAAAGAAATTGGGGGATGCCTGATCGCCCTTGAAGATTAGGTTCGCGTTTGAGTCGCCTAGGCTATTTATTTTTACTCTACTATGAATAGCAACCATTGTATCAACTTCTATTAATCGCTCTACCTCCTGAACTGCAGAATCCAACGTCTGAATGTATTTGGATATCACCGCTTTATATAGTTCTGGGGGTAGCCCTTGCAAAAAGGTGTTTAGTTTGAATTTTTCATACAATTGTCCGGAACCACTTTCTTATTTTGCCTCTACAGAAATGTGTGTATTATCAAGGTATTCCCTTATATTCTGTGAAAAGTCAAAGTTCACCGCTCCGTGTTTTAATTTGTTTATGGAACTGGTGTCTATAAACCTATCTTTGAATGCTTTTAACAATTAAATCAACCGAATTTATTGGCAAGCTGGCGTCGTCACTTATAGTAGGTTCAATCTGCTTCAAAATGTTAAGGCCTGACCTTTTAATCGTAGCAGGAGCATGTCGACTAACGCTTCTAGCCCTGTTTTTGTTAGTTGTACAAACTGGGTCAATTGGATATTAAATTCGTCAATATCTGATTGACCATTGAACTCCGGGATAGATTTCACTAGTTCTATATTTTTCGTGACCAATTTCTGCACTATTAATTTTTCTTCTAAATCTTCAGACATTTTTTTTTTTGGGTTTATATCAACTTAAAATAAATTTATTATTTTACTTAACCTCTTTGGGGGAGGGTATTATCTCCTATGAGATATTCTAAAGGGTTTCCTTGTAGTAGCTTAGCGGCAATAGGCCTAATCACTTTATTTATATGTCTGTATCTCTCCAACAATTAAATTTAAGTTACAAGGTTTTTGTAGCTTAATTAGTTCGTAATTTTCCTCCAATTTTCGACTCGCGCCATTTGTAGCGATAAAAATTGATATTTGTAGCGATAGAAAAATTCTCCAATAGCGCCGCTTATAGCGCTAGAGATTGTGTCAACTAGGCTAGCGCCGCTCTCAATTAATGAGAGAAAATTGAATATGTAGACATATAAATGTGGCCTCTTTTTTTTCGAGCTATCTGGAGATCAGATTCCTTTGGGAGCGTTTACCTTGGAGACATACGAACTAATTACCTATTATTGGACTAGAAGCAGACATATCAATGAAATAAACACAGATAAAAAAGGCAATAGATTTATTGACTTACATATTTAGATGCACAGCAATAAGTCACTTCAAATGACAGTAATGGTGACCGAGATGAAAGAGTTTAAGACTTCTATCTCAATGGACCTGCTTCAATTTTACGAATCCTTCCAAATCTGATTTACGAATCCTTCCAAATCTAATTTACGAATCCTCCCAAATCTGACTTACGAATCCTTCCAAATCTGACTTACGAATAATCTCAAAAAGCACATCTACCCCCACTATAAAAACATAGGTTTTCAGTCCTGCGCCATGAGGACTGCTCGCCATTGGCCCAAAAGGACCAAGGATGTAAATCTTTCGTCCAATGAATTCTTTTAAATATTTTTGATGATTCGAGCATTCACACGGTTTTTTTTGCCATTTAAACTTCCTTAGATATATTGTGCATAGCATTTTTTCTGCTACTAATTATCTTAGCGAAATTCGAACGACTAGCGTCGTTGTTTGACTGAAGCTAAAATGCAATTTCTCTTTTTGCTGATTAAGAATTTAGACTCTTGGAAGCGGTATTTGAACTCAAGTAGGGGACGTGTAATTTCTTCCCGAATCATCTTTAGAAGGAAAGAATCCTGTATTTTAAATATATCGCATTTAACTCATGGTACAATGACTTTATCCATTGCAAAATCCAAAACCCAATCATCATCGCTATAATTTTCAATTTTTGCCTCGTTATACCTTGCCTTATCTTTCGTCATTATGAAATACGTATCGCCGAGTCTTTGTTTTTTAACAAAGGTATGAGACACACCGCAGGCTTTTAAATATAGATTCTCACTGTCGCTTTTCTGCTAAACGCAGACAATTTGAGCCTTTTATTGATGTCGTGACGTGCATAAGGACCTTAAATTGGAAGTGTTGCCTTTGTAAAATTACATTTTTTTTTGTTTATTGGACCTTTAACTTTTGCCTCGGCTTTTTTTTGTCATTATGAAAGACACATCGCCGAACCGTTGTTCCTTTCAATTGTTGAGGTAGTGGGACAAAAACTTCCTTCTCTTCCAACGATTTATCTAGTCCAGGTTTTTGATTTTACAAGATGACGACCACCTTTGTTTCTTTTAATTATTCAGTTGGTGGGACAAAAGCTTCTTCTTTTGTCTTGACTTGTTTTTTGTCATTATGAAAGACACATCACCAAGCCTTTGTTTCTTTTAATTGTTCAGGTGGTGGAACAAAAACTTCCTTTTCTTCTAGCGATTTATTTAGTCCATATTTTGGATATTCAAAGGTATGGTAGGTATTGATGACCTTATTCATGTCAAAATCCAACACCCAATCATATTTTTTATCATTTTCAATTTGTTTGCTTCGTTACACCTCGGCTTATTTTTCGTCATTATGAAATACATGTCGCCAAACCTTTGTTGTTTTAACAAAGGTGTAGTAGGCATTAATAACCTTATTTTCAATTTTGAAAAGTTTTGATTTTCTCTGTCAAGGTTGATCTTCATTGACTCGTTGTTCTTCATTTTCATTTTTGACTCCCTCACTGGTTCCGTGTCATATGTCTTATTACCGTGTGTTTCTTTGCCCATCATTTTCATTTTTGACACGCTCTAATTGTCGTTTTTGCATATCTTCTAACCGCCTGTCTGCTCTTCATTTTCATTTTTGAAATTTCATTTTTGACCCGTCTCTGACTCCTCTTCAGAGACGGGGAGTGATTTAATATCCAAAGGGGATATTCCCCGGTCCTAAAGTTTATTGTGTTGAAACACACGGCCAGGATATAAAGCAGGCGTGCAAAGGGAAGCCTACACACTTTGTAGAAAATAGTTTCAACCTAACTACTTACAGAAACTGTGAAGACAGTTGTCTAGTGCCAACAGCGAAAGCATTAGCATGGTAGTCTCTGAAGTACACAAGCTATTCTCTTAGAGTGGAAAAAATATCACGTCATGCATACCCTACAAGGACTTGCTCGAAAATGGTTTAAAAATACTCCCCCACGGCCACTATCGAATTTCTGACCAAGTTGAATGTGTAGACTTTCGAAACTAACTCGGTCTGGACAAATTAACTTAAATTCAAATAGTACCATCATTTAACTGCAGTAGCGGCTATTGTATACAGAGTTTCCACTACCCTTTCCGACCCACGTGCCCCGCGCGCGGTCCCCGGGGGTGGGGGGGGGGGGGTCCCGCTCGTTGCCGGACTTCGGCCCCGGCTTTGACCCAGGGGGTGGGGGGCCCTTGGGGGGAGATTCTCATCCTTTAAATTCTTAGTCTAGAAATTTGTTCAACTGTGCTGTTATTGCTATTGTTCATGCTGTATTTTTTTTTGTCAATGTCAATAAGTGAAAAATAGTGTGTGCTATTCATGTTGTTTTTATGTCAATAAATGAAAAATATTGTTGTATTTTAAGTTGTTGATGTTAATAAATGAAAAAATATATTTTTGTTGTTCCTGTTAACATACTAGATAGATCTATTGGAAAATTATTATTTATTCATTAGACAAGTTGGGCTTACAGTTAGTTGTAGTCCGACTGTTGGCAACAGTAGCAGTATGTATCACTTTAAAACACCATTCAGATCGTTTCTGTGTGGCCTATCAATGTCTGGGAAAACGACACTTATAGCTAAAATAATTCAAAATTGTAATAAAAGGTTTTTGGAAAAACCAAAGAAAATTTGCTATTGCTATAGTATTTGGAAAGAATCCTACGATCAAATAAAAGCTATTGCCACTGCCACGTTCATACCAATTCAACTCTTGCGGGGACTTGATGTTTTCAATAGTATTGCACCAAAATCATGACTGATTATTGATGATCTGGCTGAATCGATTGAACAGTTCTCACAGGAAATGATACAACTGTTTACTGTTCGCTCTCATTATGAACACATTTCCATAACCATAGTTCTACATAATCTGTTTCATCAGAACAAATGTATGAGAACCCATCTATATTATCTTTGCACCATCTATATTATCTACCGAGTTGTTTGTGACTCTACTTCGCTAATAACTCTCAACAAGCAAATATATCCCGGTGCCCCCAAATTTCTGCTGTCAGCGTACAGTCAGGCCACAAATAAGCCCTACGGGTACATTTTGCTAGATCTTAATCAGAATACAACCGAGGATCTACGTGTAGTCACAGATATTTTTGACGAAGAAATTACGGTATATCTTCCGGTGAACAGTAGAAAAGGCTATTATTTGTCAACATGACATTGAAGAAACTACACGAATATAGACGTTTATTTTCCGTTCTAGGCACTTAAAAACCCCCACTCAGGAAGGCCATACTCAAACATGTCGTTGACAATGATTTCATTAATCTAATATCTGAACTTTGTTTAAATTTAACTGAGGGCAATGTACAGTTGCCAGAAGGTGTTAGACAGCAGACAAAGCAACATCGTTCCACTGTACGTGCCTTGGCTTGCAAAAACAAAGAAAAAAAATTAAAAGAAAACGTCTCCTTCAAGCGGGCGGTAGCTTTTTTACACTTTTAATACTAATAATCACAGGACTTGTAAACAGTTTTTTCTAGATGACTAAACCCTATAAATTGACTCCAATAGAACTTGTCCTCTCACCCTTTGAAAACTTTCAAGACAATCTAAGCAAATTCTTTAATGATGAGAATATTGCCGACGTTAAAAATATAGTTTCGGTTCAAGATACACTGCATCGTGTGGTAAAAACTTGATCATATCGGAAGGGACCCTTTGCCGTCATCAGATCCCCTAAAGCAGGAAACATCTCAAGATTCTGCACAATCAAAGGAGAAGGAATTGAATTCCAGAGTGACATCAATTGGAAACCTATTGCCAGTGACCTATCGAGAACAGATTAAAAGAGTATTAACGTATCTCATGTTGGAAAGTGGTGGTGCTGATTATCAAGTTCAAGTCGATAGCGCAGGGAAACGGATTATAATTCAGGGAAAGAGTTATAATCTAGTTGATTCAATTGGCGATATGGTGACGAATCGTAAAGGACTTTTATCATTTGACAATAATCTATACACCTTTCTAAATGTATCAAACTTCCCCAAAAGTCTAATTGGCAATAAGCAAATTCTAAAGAAATTAAAAGAATATAGTCCTCTAACAACGTCAACAACACCATTTAAAAAAGAAGAAGAAGAAAATTTTAATTCAATCTTAGAAAATACTAGCACTCCTAGTAGCAGCAATGATTTGATAACACCAATGACGGCGGCTAGACAAAAGCGAAGATGTATCGATTGACCCTCCAGTGTGCAAAAGGGGAGTAGACATTACACTACGTGTTTGCGTTCAAAATGGATGAAGTTTTAAAACATGTCTATGAAAATATTGGTGAAACGGGAAGTCTAAGTTCCCCCGCAGCGCTTTCTAAAGTTGCCTCTGACATATATGGCAGCGAATTAAAAAATGTAAAAGAGTATCTGGAGAAACAGCATTGGAAAAACATGCATTGGAAAAACAGGCTTCGTGGCAAATAATATAGACAAACTAAAGCCTTTTTCCCTCTGCATATAATGCAAACGGATCTGTTAACTTTAGATGCGATTTAACGGCGTCACAATACACCCTACAAATATATTCTAGTGGCAATCAGTGTCTTTAGTCGCTATGCATGTGCCATTCCTTTGCGATCAAAGAGAGGTGTTGAAGTTGCTCAGGCTATAGAAAGTATTCTTGAACATGATTGCTATAGAAAAATTCAATCGGATCGCGGTAGCAAATATGTGAATCCTCATGTGCAAAAGGTTCTATAGAAACATAATACAACGCTATATCATAGTCACAGTCCGATAAAGGCTGCATTGGCTGAACGATTGATAAGAATGATTTGTCTATTAATTTCAAGATATTGCACGCTGAAAATGCTGCTGCTTTTATTCATGATTTAGATAAAATCATGCAAATATATAACCAACGACCACATCGATCCCTGTCCAATGTTAGCCCTCAGGAAGTTCATTTCAGTGAAAATACGTACATTTGATGCTTTTGTAAAGCAATATTCCAGTAAAAAAAAAATTGTGAAAAAGAAATTCAATGTTGGTGATACTGTTCGAATTAATAGAACCACCAATATTTTTGAAAAAGGGGAATTATTTATGGAGCACTAAACTTTTTAAAGTGTCCAAAATCCTAGACACTGAACCCATGACATATCGGCTGCGAGACACCAAAGATGATGAGATTCTCGGTGGTTTTTATGAATATGAACTACAAAAAGTTAGAACCACTAGTGAAATTTATCAAATTGAAAAGATATTAAAGAGTCGTACTCGCAGGGGGAAGAGACAGTTGCTTCTTCGTTGGCTAGGATACAGCTCTGATTTTGATTCTTGGGTTGCAGTTGAAGACATTAACAATGCCCAATGATCTATATGTTGCATTCATGTCCAATGTTTCCGATCCTCTCTACAATGCTTTGAGTAGAACAAGTGATTTTTGGACAAAACTCTCCCCCACCATCAAATTCGACGGTGCGTATGAAGTGGCTCTTGTCAACTGTATTCTCAAAAATACATATAATATCCTGAGAAAAGATCGCAAATATCATATAAAAATTAGACCCAATGATTGGCCACCAACCCCAGGTGATCAAGAACGGATTCAAAAGATCAATTGGATGAATTATCCATATATTGAATTACCCTACAAAGAACTCACGTGTATGAATGAGTTATGTCGTTCTACCAATAAAAGAATTTCCGCTCGTAAGAAAGGAGCCTTTAATTTCATCTATTCAAAAAAGGAGGTCAAAATATAATTTATTTAACTCATTGCAGGTGAAAAGGTTATTCACAATGATAATCGAAAAGATGTTCATGGCTTTAAACGCAATGTAATCAATGGTAAAAACGCTGGAAACACTAATGTTATTTTTGTTGTCTACCCGCCTGCCTTCTCCATGGACACTTGTATATTTCTCTATGCTTCATTTGTTGAAACATCCAGAGTTGGCAATAGCAATATTCCCCTCCTACGAGTTCTTGAACGAAAAACCAATCAAAAACATATTCATCATTACAATATAAAGCATCTTCCGTATATCCCCATAAACACTTCGTATTTGGATCTCTGCCAGTTAAAACTAAGAACTGAATTAGGTGATCCCCTAGCAATATCAAAAGGTTTGGCTGTAATTACATGTCATTTTCGACCCATTCAACAACAAGATGTCTAATAGAAAAGTGGTATTCATTTGTCCTGATATTGACTGCTATGTTGATACTCTTGGCCCAAGACTACTGGGCAATGGAAAGGACTATACAAAGGTCGATTATGAATGTCTGACTATGGTCTTAGTAGTTGGTGTGCTATGCGCTTTCGCTATGCGGTGCCTCTGGCAAAAAAATATTTCGTACTGGCTGCGACATACTTTGCCACCCACTCACAATGACACTGGAACTATTGCAAGGATTTTAAAAAAATGGATTCGGAAAATCTTAGGTACATTGCACGGACCCTTGGCGAACAATTGAAATCTCATCAAAATGGAAAAGGTTTAAAAAGGTCGAGAAACAGTGCACCACTCATCAGTCTCTACTCAGGTGAGAAACTAAAGACATCACCCTTCTCAAAGAAAAGAATGAAAAGACGACACATAGAGTAAACAGAAGAAGAAGCCCCAGGAAGAGAATTGTTAGATCGAAACTAGATTTCTTTTCATAGATGGCATATCTACCGCATAAGGATTCCCAACCTTTAATCACTTCATCTTTAAATCTATTCAATGCAGAAGATGTTGATGTGGGTGTAAACATGGATACTATGACTAATTTTATCCACAACAACCCCTCTCCGATAATATCCACTTTCAAATGTATTCCAATGAAGACTACTTTATGGACATGTCTTCAATATTTATAGATTTACGAATGAAAGTCCGGAAATCCGATAATACATTGCCAATTCTTGCCGAAGGAATATCCTATGAAAATTGTACATTACATAATTCATTTCGTCAAATCAGTGTGTACATAAATGACACTTTGGTGAGTACAAGCAACAATCTCTCAAATTATACAAGCTATATACAGTTCATGTTGATGATACCCAAGTCATACAAGGAATTGAGAGGCACCTCCAATGGATAAGAATATATTACTGATACTGATAGTACAGATGCACTTAAAAATGCTACAACTAGTGAATTACATCTAGTTGGGAAAATATATCATGAAATATTTAATATACCCCAATGGTTATCACCCAATATTAAAGTGGATATAAAATTGACTCTTGTTCCATCTAATTTCATTTCACGAAAGGAACTTCCTGCCAATCCTGATTTAGCTCTCTCTCTCGCCTCAGCAATAATTCATGTACGAAGACAGTAGATATTGGGTTATGTTGCTTTGGCAGTGAAAAAACTGCGAGCCTGTGAAAATAATATTAAACAACTTGTTCCTCATACAATCACCGATCAACGTCATATTGCCACTGGCTCACGCACCTTCACCGACTCATCCTTTATCAATGGTAAAATTCCTTCAAAACTAGCATTGGTATTTGTAATAGGTGCTAGTGCAATAGGATCGTGGACTGGTTCCCCACATAAATTTGAGATGTTTGGGCTTTAATCTCTTGTCTGCAAAGTAAAGGAAATCCTATTATACAATCTATATTGTGATAAATCATATAGGAAATAGTATGAGTTGACAATGCAAACCCTAGATCATGATTCACAACTATTTGAAAATGGTATAACCGAAGAAATGTTTTCTAAAACACATGGTATCATTGTATTGGATTTGTCTGGCAACCAGGATATGCGTATAGTACGAACGGGGAGTGTGCGTTTAGAGTGTACATTTACCGACCCATGAGCTGAGAGTATTGCACTAATCTCGCTAAATCAATTTGAAATCTATTGAGAAATCACTCCCGAAGGCAGGGTTCTACTAGACCTTGCACCGTGAACACCAGTCAAATAATCAATGTATTTAGTATGGACCCCTAGATGCCCAAATACAGATGCTATTGTCTGCCCTCGGACTTTTTTGGAAAATTCAAAGTGTCAACAATACACTAATCATTGTTAATAGCAGTCCGTCGACTGTGAATACTTGCCATTGGTTGTGTATCTTTCAAACAATGAAGACGTTTGAATTTTTTGATCCTTTTGGCCTGAGTTAGTTAGTTAGTTGAGTTAACTCCCATTCGGCCGGATTAGCCGACTCGGGGCTTCTCCTCTGACTGAACTATGGCAAAGCTTCTTATACGATTCGCTGTTCGCTACAGTCCAAATGAGTACCGACAGCGGATGGATGGGAAAGTTTTCCCTCCAGCGCTTGGGAGGTCGTCCTTTTGGGCGGGAGGCATCAATCCTTCCTTCGAACGCAATTTTTGGAAGTTGGGCTGGGGACATCCGCTGAACGTGGCCTAACCATCGAAGCTGTTGAAGCTGGATGGTCTGCATGATGGTCTGGGAATAGTTGAGCGAAGACAATAGCCGTTCGTTTGATATTCGGTCAAGGTAGAAGCATGCTGAGGCAAGGGCGAGACGTCGTTTAATGTCTTTTGAGGAGTCGTTTGTGGACGTCAGCTCACTTTCTAGGTAAACGAAATGGTCAACCCACTCGATCTCTTCCCCCGGGATCATAATTTTTCTGGGTTTAAGGCCTGTATCTGTATGCCGCGTTACCTTCATGGCTTTTGTCTTGTTAGCATTGATTTTCATCCCAAAGGAACTAGCTGCATGATCAATATCGTTAGCGCTTGATTGCAGTTCCTCTAGTTGTTCGTTTAGGCGATTAATGTCATCGGCGTATGCAAGCAAGTCAAAGAGGTGTCCAGTCATGAGTGCTCCCGTCTGATTGGGCACCAGTGCCAGTACAGCATTCAGGAATAGGCAGAACAGAGTGGGGGAGAGTAGGCATCCTTGCAGCACTCCTGAAGAGGTTGAAAATTCTTCAGTAAAGCCTTCACTGGTCTGCACCATGCTTCTCGACTTCTCGTACATGCTCTTGATAATGTCAATAATGTCAGTGGGAATACCGTAGTGTGCCAGGATGTACCATAGGCCATCTCGCCAAATTAGATAGAAAGCTTGTTTGAAATCGATAAACAGCTGGTATAGCTCTTTCCCGAATTCCAGGTATCTTTCCATAATCTGTCTGATCACAAAAATTTGGTCTATGGTGGATCGGTTTTGACGGAAGCCAGCTTGATATTCAGGGATTACGTGTATTGTCAGGTTTCTGATCCGATCAAGGAGAATTTTCGTAAGGATTTTAGCTGGTTGGCAAGTAAGCGATATGGGTCTGTAGTTTTCGCAGTTACTTTTAGATCTTTTTTTGTGCAAGGGCACTATGACAGATTTCGACCAAGACTCGGGGAAGTATTTTATTTCCCATACAACTGTTACTATTTTGTGGTATAGATCAACGACGATATCAGATTCCACTTTTAGCAGTTCTGCCTGTATACCGTCTATTCCGGGTGCCTTATTTGACTTGAGGGATTTGAGTGCGGCTTCTGCTTCTGACCTTAAGGGTGGTGGGGGTGGTTCCTCATCTCTGTGTGCTGGGAACTTTCGAAGAACTTCAGGATCTGGGTTTACTGTGAGATTAAGCTTTTTCTGGAAGTGTTCTTTCCAGCGATCTTGGATTCCAGCACAAGTAGTGATTTTGTGTCCATTTTTATCTAAGAGATCGAGGCACTTCGCTTCTTTGCGGTTTGTCAGCTCTCTAGCACGCTTGAACATGAGGTGCGAGTTACCCCTACGGGAGTCCTCCTCACACTGCCGACATTTTTCAGTAATCATGTCTTTTAGTGCTTGGCGGGTTTTCTTCTCAATTTGACGTTTAAGGTTTTTGAATCTATCCTTGCTTTCTCGATCCTGCTTGTTTTGGAGAGTTCGTTTCTCGGTACACATATCAATAATCTCTTGGGTAATCCATGGCTTGTCTTCTGCAGATTTACGGCCGAGGACGAGCTCAGCTGTCCCGCATACGGCCAGGCTGCTTTGCGAAACAAGTAGATCGATGTCGGCTGGACTCAGCAGATCAGGTGTTTCTTGCAAGATCTTTGACAGTCGTTCGTTGAGCTGCATTCTGTACTCTTGTCTCGTCTTAAGGTCTTTAAGGGCTTCTATCTGGAATCTTGGAAATTTTTGTTTCGGCTTGACAACGGCCTTTAATCTTAGGCAAAGTAATGACATGGGGAGATTGTGATCCCTGTCAAAGTCCCCACCTCCTAGCGTCACTGTGTCTTTGAAAGAAGATTTCTATCGGCTGGATACTAGTATGTAATCTATCATGTTGGCAGTTCTTCCATTGGGGGACCACCACGTAACTTTCCTCTTTCGTCTGTGCTTGAACATTGTGTTTGTGATAAAAATCTCGTTATCTTGGCAGAATTCAGTGAGTCGTTCTCCTCTGCCGTTGATCTGTCCGATCCCGAACTTGCCCATGACATCTTCGTTTCCGCTATTGTCACTCCCCACGATGGCATTGAAGTCCCCGAGGACTAACACGATGTCTTTCTTCGGAATGGTGTCGACAAGGCTCTGGAGCTGAGAGTAGAAATCTTCCGACTCTTCGTCCGACCTTGATGAATCCGGAGCATAGACCTGTACCACGGAGAGGTTTTTGAACTTACTTTTGAGTCGGATCATCATTAATCTCTCCGAGACAGACACCACTGATAGAAGAGATTTCCTTGCTGCTTTTGTCAGCAAAAAGCCGACTTCTTGTCTGTGTGTTCCGCCTTGTCTTCCAGAAAGCAGTAGGGTTGCGTCTCCTATCTTTTCTTTGCTGATACCTGCTAGATGAGTCTATGAGAGGCCGTTGATGTCCCAATTGTAGCAGTTTGCTTCATGGAGGAGTATGTCTTTCTTTCCTGGTTTTGAAAGTGTCCGAAGATTTAACGTGCCGATTCTGGTGGTGATTTTTGTAGATAAAACCGGTCTAGCGTCCGTTTGTGATGGACTTGTCAAACGTTGCCTTGATTCGTTTCCAACGCTGTTGGCTGTCAATACATCGGTTGCCCCGGATGCGGTAGCTTGTCCGTCGGTTTCCCCGGACGCGGTAGCTTGTCCGTCGGTTTCCCCGGACGCGGTAGCCCTATTTTGTGTTCTCATTGATTGCCTAGTCATAAAGAGGAAAAGTTTCTTGGCTAACTTTTGAAGCAACGGCAAGCCAATCCTCTTTGCTTCTAGCCGGGACCGTTGACACCCTCGAGTGTGTCTTCCGCTCTTCGAAGTTGTCCTCGCTGGGAGGATCATCCCACTTGGCATCACGGCGTCACCAAGCAATTTATCCCATTACTGGGGGTGAGTTTAACGTCTTCGGGACATATCCACGCGCCGGCGGGCCCAGCAAGATCGCTATCAGAGGAGCTCACCTCCTCCTCTGTCCGTATTTATATCCCCCGGACAAGGGTGAACCGGCTATTTAAGACCCCCAGAGACTGGGTCCCCCCTTGGTCCGCGCCCTCTTATTTAATATTCGAGGGTATCCTCCATATCTGAAGGATGTATACATTTTGGCCTACCCTATACATTCTACACTCCATACATCAGCAACTATATTATGTGCAGTAGGAAAACTATTATTCAAAATCGGAAGAGAGTACAGGATCTGACGACTAAAAGTTGCGGTTTCAATGTGCTACTATATTTCGTGCTCAAATGTCGTGGCTATACTTAAAAGCAGTTTCTCAACATTTATGTAGACATTCCATGTCTGAATAACTTTATGTTGAAAAATATCCTCTCAGACCTGTATAATATTGATTTTAGTGCCCTACGAGTAAAGTCCTTAAAAAATGTGTCTGAATTGCTTATCAATAAAAAAAAGCATATACACAACAGCAATGTCTTTATTCTATACTTTAGATTTCTTCTTCTTCAGCGTATAGGTAACTTTCGAGAACTACTAATGCTGGTAGATCATTTGAATTCACTGTATATTGATCTTGATTGGCTGCAAAGTAAGGGTCACATTTTCTACAATATAGTGTAACTTCACTCTTGTCGTATCTCTTTGTATAGTCAATGATACTATTTGAAATTATATTGTGAAATTCACGTGTTTCAATCTGTCTATTTGGAGCAATATCACATACAGTGTTTTCAAATTTTGAATCACATTCGGTAACTGCCAAATAAAAACCCCTAGGTTTATAGTCATAATAGGCAGTGTCGTCACAACGATGACGTAGAAACCAAATTGTCTTGTTACCCCAACAGTTGAATCGTAGACTGGATTCTTCCTCCCAAAATAATTTAAATCCACGACAATATCAATCTCGTAGAAATAGACTAAAATCATGTTTGGGATTCTTCCCAATCATACCTGGGTAAGTATTCTCCCACTGATCACATTTGTCATAGTGACAATTGGAGCATAGATGTCCTCAAGGGTGAGAATCACAAATCTCTTCAAGACGTGAATTATAGCCTTTAATTTGTACTGCATATCCTCTATGTAATTTACAGGGATTGTATAATTTGCAATTTTCATTATATTCATTAATAATTGTACAATCCTCACATGATGACCAGCTGCCAAGAGTGTACATACATAGTGGACATTTATATAACATTTTTGGCTTCCGTTGTCAACTCTCTCACAGCTAAAAAGAAACTGATCCAAGTTCTATAAATTCAGAGGGGAATGGGAGAGGAGTACCTCTGTGACGTTACCTCTTTTGAAGGGGGAGCCATCTACATTGAATCTATGGCAATGTTTTCAAAAGTATATCCACGATATTATTCTGCTTTGTTTCAATTAGTATATCAATAAATTGAGTAAAAGCATTTGAGTCACGTCGTAAAAGCTTCATACAATAGTCCAATTGGGGAGAATCAGTTTTCATTATATTGTCTAGTATCCCCTGTAAGAATATCTTCTGTTGAAGGGATAACTCGAGAAAGTCGTCATCCAGAATCAAATGTTGTTTCCATAATCGCAAGATTCGATCTAATTCTCTCTTAAATTTATTTATTTTTCAATCCTATCACTCTCACTGCTGACTCTAGACTAACCATGATTCGTTCTATTTTAAGAATATTCGATAACCTAACATAAAGAAAAGGGAGACATTTTCCATTTCTAAACAATTGTATTCTATAATTACAACAGTAATATATATTACCCATATACAATTAGCGATATAACTTATTGTCATCAATGTACTTCACTATTGCATTTAAATCACTTTGAAGTCTATTCACACGTGCTATATCAACTTTTGCTGCAAAGCATAATTGATTCTCCATTTTAAATTTGCTCAAAGATAACGCATATCTTGCATATACTTCATCCCATTCCAGACAAAGCCGTGATCCTCTCGTGATTTCCACCACAATGTTTGGTGCTTTGTATCATTGCTACCAACTCCACTCTCAACTTCTAATAGTGTAAACATTCCACTTATTATTGCAAATATATCTCAATGAATAATGTCAAACTGTTCTCACTCCTTGAATTCTATTCTCACACTAATAACAACTATAGCAAAAATCATTCCTTATATTCACTGCGATCTTGTCCCGTTAGTGTTTCCGACTCCCCTGATTGGCCTAGAAAGAGACACGTGATCCTGTCCCATTTGACTCGCTCTTAACCATCAATAATATAAACAACACTCATAACCATCAAACAGAACAGAACCATGAAAAAACATCTTATAACCATCAAACAAAACAGAACCATTAAACAACACCCATAACCATCAAATATCATCAAACCAACCATCAGCAAACAGAACCAAGAAAAAACATCAAATAACTATCAAACAGAACAGAAACAACAGCAAATCATATAATCAGCAAACAATCAAACAGGCCTAGAATGACGTGTGGTCTTATACAGTAAGACTCGATAATAGATGGCAGCAGACGGTCCCTTCTGGAGTAATACCTGGCTCCCTACTCCATCCTCAACGCCCCACTCTTTACGCTAAAGTTTTTAATTATTTTAAAAAGTAGAGTTGTGAGAAAAAGTCAAACTTCAGCGTAAAACGCGGGGTGTTGAGGTGGGGACAGCCCCTTTCATATACGGAATAATTTCTGTTCGTTTTAAGTTTAAATGTCGCTCCTTACTTTCAGTTAAAAAAAAATTTTTATATTAATTTCTGAACGTTTTTGAATTAATACAGGTTTTGAATTTGGCTCACCGTACATGAATAATTAAAACGAAATTTGTATATTAATTATTACTTTTTTTAACTAATAGTTACCTTATAATAACCTAAGTTTGATTTTTGTTCCAGTTGCTTGAGAATGACTCCTGAATCACAAAGACTGTTTAATTAGAATAATAACCTTTTTTAAAAGTTATAAAAGCAACTTTAGCGTAAGAGCGAGCTATTGAGGTGAGGCAACCCATCTCATATACGTAATATTTTCTGTTTGTTTAGAGTTTTAATGTTGCTTCTTACTGTCAGTTGAAAAAACTTTTTTTTATATTTAATTTCTGGATGTTTTTGAATTAATGCAGGTTTAAAACGAAATTTGCATATTAGTTTTACTTTTTTCTTAATTAATAACAACCTTACAATAACCTAAGTTTGATTTTTGTTCCATTTATTTAGGAATGACCCTTGAATCACAAAGGCTGTTTAATTAGAATAATAATACTCTTTTAAAAGTTAATATAAACATTAGCGTAGGAGCGAGCTATTGAGGAGAGGCAACCCCTCTCATATATGTAATATTTTCTGTTCGTTTTAATTTTTAATGTTGATCCTTATTTTTAGTTGAAAAACTTGTTTTTTTTTTATTTAATTTCTTATTGTTTTTTAAATAGTACTGGGAAATCCAGCGCCCCCTTCATGGAAATTCTCTTTCCCCGTGAAAAGTTCCTTCATGGAAAGATCCTCCCACATTATTCCCTCCCTCCAACCCCCCCCCCCCAACCAGAAAAAAAATCCCCCTTAAAACGTCTGTATACTTCCGAATAACCAATACTATATGTAAACAATGGGCAAAGTTTATAAATTGCAGCCCTTCCCCTAGGGACTCTGGGGGATTAAGTCGTCCTCAAAGACATAGTTATTATATTTTTTGACTAAGCTGAACAAAATGGCTATCTCAAAATTTTGATCCAGTGACTTTGAGAAAAAACAGAGCGTGGGAGGGGGCCTAGTTGCCCTCCAATTTTTTGGTCGCTTAAAAAGGGCACTAGAACTTTTAATTCCGGTCGAATGAGCCCTTTTGCGACATACTAGGACCAGTGGGTTGATATGACATCCCTGGAAAAAAAAACATATAAACAAGCATCTGTGATCTTTCTTCTGGCAAAAAAATACAAAATTCCACTTTTTGTAGATAGGAGGTTGAAACTTCTACAGTGGGGTTATCTGATATGCTGAATCTGATGGTGTGATTTTCATTATAACTCTATGACTTTTAGGTGTTGTTTTTCCCTTTTTTTGAAAATAAGGCAAATTTAGGAAAAAGCATATTTTTTCCGAAAAACTTTGGATCAATACACCAGACAAAAGCTGCGAAATCTGAAAGCTATTAGAATTTAAGTCCTTTCGTTGTTAAGACAGGTCTTAATTTCGAAGAAATTCAATTCATTCGTCACTTAGCTGCGCTGAAAGGTCCAGGGCCTGTCTTTACTGGATGCAAGAATTTTCCAAGTTCACGAGCAGCGGCTCCTCTGCTGGACGGAAGGAGCCAAGAGAGGAACTCATTATTTCCAGTACCATGTTTGTTCAGCCACATATTCATTTCCAAAAGTCTTTTTGGTCAAGGATAGCTGGAACCTGTCTTAAAAAACTGCTCTCTTTTACTATTACCCTTTCTACTTTGTCAAACCTATTTGTAAAATTTAAAAATCTTTGGAGGGAGCCCAATGTGACGAGGGTGCCAATAATTGACCAAATTGACTAGTCTATTTAAATGAAAAGACCAAAAAAGACAAAACAAATGAGGGCGCCAGAAAAATCTTGGGGGGAGCAATGGTTCTTGAACACTGAGAGAGTGCTCATTCAATCAGAAATTAAAAGTTACTCCTTTTTAAGCGACAAAAAAGGAGGACAACTAGCCCCCCCCCCTTCAACACATCTTTTTGCCAAAAATTATTTGGTAAAATATTTGAGATATCCAATTTGTTCAGCATAGTCAAAAAAAAACAAAAACTATGCCATTGGAGATAAGATGACTCCCCACAGCCCCTGGGGATAGGTTTTTGAGTTGTAAAATTTGCCTATTGCTTACGTATAGTATTTGTTATTTGGAAGTATACAGACATTTTTCAGGAAGGGGGATTTTGTGCTTGGTGTGGGTTGCCATGGGGATACATTTTCGTGAGGAGGGAAATCTCCGGGAGTAATTTTTCCAGGTTAAATTGTACACTGACAGAATTTACATTTGACAGAATTCTTACATGAAATTCTTTCTCTTTATCCTATTTTCTCTTTGCCAACTCAATTTTGCTTGTCGAAATGTTCAGGGTGGATTTTAAGCGGGTTTTGATTTCTGGAAAAAAAATTCAACGGAATGGGGGGATTTACAGAGTGGTCGGAAAAACGATTAGAAATTTATGTATTTATCAAATGAAAGTATGCTAAGGAGAATTTGTCAGGTTGAATTGTCTGCAAGAAATCTTACGTAGGTGGGGGGGATTTTTAGTGAGGATATAATTGTCCCAAGGGAATTCTACACGGGGGGGTGTATTTATGTGTTAGAATCTTTCCACGGAGGAATTTCCCGTGAAGGGATGGAATTTTTCATAGAGGGTGATCCAGATTTGCTGGCATTACTTAAAAAATGATAAAAAATTAAATAAACAACAAGTTTTTTTTCAACTAAAAGTAAGCAACAACATTTAAACTCAAAATGAACAGAAATATTCCGCATATGAACTCCTCAATACATTGCTCTTCACACTAAAGTTTGACTATTTTTCCAATTTTTTAAGAACGACTCCTGTAACACTAGAGCCGTTTCATTAGAATGTCGTTTTTAAAATTGCTAAGAACTTTAGCTTGAGGACCAAGGTATTGAGAACGGGGCAACCCCTTTTCGCTAAATATCTTATCGTTTTGAGTTGTAATGTTGCTCCTCACTTTCAGTTGAAAAAAATGGTTTTTTATTCAGTCACAGTCAAAAGAGACTTAAAAATATCCTGAAATTCTAAATAATAAAGGAAAAAACAGGTCCATCAACGAACACCTGTCTAAAGCAGCAAGATAGAGAGCACTTGAAAATATCCAACTTGCCACGTAGCACAATAGAATAGGTACACGTGTAACGGTATTCATATAATTGAAACGAAAATATACATCTTGACATTTGACCTTCGTTATCTTTAAATCATCCGGTATACTGCAATATATAGGGAAGGGACGCCCTTCTTACAAAAGATATATCTGACGGACACCAACTGTCTTGAACAATTCGGAAAATTTTCTACCCTAAGCTGTATCTTTTTTCTTTTTTTTTAGTGCCTATTTTATATGTGCCTATTTGGTTATGAGGTTCAAGCCTCAAAGAATTTTTTTAAAATAAGAATGATTTGAATATAGCAGATCCTATTATGCTGAAATTTCCAAATTTTTCAGCTTTGTCTTTGGGCCGCTCTTAGGGAAGCGATTCGGGTACCCAACCTTCCCTTTGAAACATTATTGGAAATTATCGACAGTTAAATGCCCGAAAACAACCCTTTTTTGTAACTGCATGATTTCATTTTTATAAGAAGAAAAGAAAGAGGGACAGTTACTGAAATTGGTCATCGAATCTCGAATCATCGAAGCCAAACTTAGTTGGAAGTAAGTTGAAAATGTATAGAAAATACAATTCTTTCCCCACAAAAGTTTCAGGTGGTCGCCATCTCCGAAAAGCTATAATTGAGAGACTAGCTCCAATTTCCAAAAAGCTTTATCTAGTTCGTTAAATTTCTTTCATCTTTTTTTAAATTTTCCATCAATTTGTGAGTAGCCTACTGGTTTTATAAGGGGTTTAGTGACTTACTTATTTCAAATCCGAGCATAATATTGAAATATAGACAACCAAATCAAGATTATTCCATTATATGTCTCATGAGCAATGACTATTTCATAACTTTTTGAAAATAATAAGTGGATTATGGGTAATTGCCTTAATTCCTGACACCTACCACTGGGACCGCGTGAATAATATCCACATGCATAATACTCATCTAACCTAAAGATACTCTTGTACTAACGGTTACTGCAGCACAGTGACTGTAGGACTCTCCTTCTTGGAAGAAAGATTGGAGTTTGAGTCACTCTGCGGCAGTGATGCACCACGATGAATACCAATTTCTTCCTCCAAGGCCTATGGTCTTCTTTTACATTTTACACTTTTTACGTCATTTATGGTTGGAACCTAGGATTCTGACGTCATTCATTTTATATACGAGAATGCACTATTTTGTTAAAAAGTAATTTTATTTTAAACATTGTGGTTTGTTAATTACAAAAGCACATAGATGTAGCAATTTACTTTGAAATGAGCCCTTAAACAACTCTATGTCGTTCCAGTGCCCCACTAGCTACGAAGAAGGAAAAAACGGGTAGAAAAGGGTATTTTCCTTGTTGTACAAGCCAATGGGTTTTCCATGGTGTTCAAGCCAAAAGACTAAGTTCCTTTTTGGGGTTCTCGGCAAAGGCGAATTTCAATATTTTATTTTTGTTGTGATCAGACGCCATTTTTAGGCGTCTCAGGATATATTTTATGTTACTATGGCCGTTATATAAGTATAAAATAATATTCTCAGAGGAAGACCCAAAAAACGAAAATTTACAATTGTTAAAAATGATGATTCGTTGGAACCACCTGAACTATCAAACGTGGTAAGTCCAACAGAACGACCCGAACAATTTAAATTCACAATGGGTGACAATCAACAGCTTAGACGCTCAAATGAGACAAGAGCAAAACGGGAAGCTAAAGCATAGGGCATTGACAAATTGTCTGAAGTAATCCAAATCCAAAATGAAGACGAAAGAAAAACAAGGGTTAGAAAATAAAAGACAGTGAGAATCAGAAAGAATGAAAAAGAAAGTAAAGAAGAAAGAATTGTGCGGCTAGAAGACATAAAACAAGCGACCCAAACAACATAAATTCACAATGGGTGAAAATGACCAACTCGGACTATCAAATGAGACAAAATGAAGATGAAAGAAATGTCACATTTCAAAATTATACCGATGGTGATTGTTCTTGGGATATTGACATGGATAGGGCCGTCAAGGCTTACCATGCCTTTGTTAAAAAAAAAAGAAAAAAGGTTCGGTGATATGCATTTCATAATGACAAAAGACAAGCCGAGGCAAATGTTAAAGACCCAATAAAAAAAACGTAAATAAAGACGTTACAAAGGCAAGTCTGTAAAAGACTTAGTTTTATAGGGAAGTCTGAAGTAGAAGCTGGTAAAACGTCGTCCAGCACTAAAAGACGGAGAGATCGGGCGAATAGTAACCGAAACGCTAAGAAAACAAGTTGTAATTTTAAAAGTGCGCTACTTCTAATTTGAGGTCCAATTGCTTAAACAAAATACAAACAACATGACATGTTTTAACTAAGAACGGTTGAAAATTATACGTCATTTGAACAACACTAAGACATTGTCGTCCAACACCCCAGGCCGTCAAATGTAACAAGACGTATCCAAAAACCTAAAGCAAAGGGCATCGGAAAATGTTTAATGAGCTGCTTAACGAAAATGAAGCACAAATAAATGTGATTATAAAACAAGCAAAAGTGAGAATCTAAACAAATAAAGCAAAAGGTATGGAACAAACGACAGTGGGAATCACATTCAATCTTGAATGGAAATTTTAAACAGCGATCTGTGGTTGACACAGGAAAGGCCATTTATTGTATATATGACGTCTTAAGAAATTATATAAGATGACGCATGAATCTAAACTGGTAAAGCAAAACACATGGGAAAATGATGAACGAAAATGGACAACGAAGTCTATGGTTGGAAGACAAGTGATAGCGATGATCACATCGAATCGAAAATAAAAATTTTGAACTGTAATCTATGGTAAGAAACTGGAAAAGACGTTTTTCAGTATCTATGATGTCTTAAGAAATTAAAAAAAATGATGTATGAATCTAAACTGCCAAAGAAAAAGGTATGGAACAAATATCTAAGGTAATGATGAACGAAAATGAACAAAAAGATCTACGGTTGGAAGACAGGTGACAGCAATTATCATATGGAACCGTAAATGAAGTCTGTGCTTAGAAGAGAAACAACAGCAAAAATCACAACGAATACCAGGACAATACAAATCACATAAAATGTATGACTCTCCTGGAGGATTAACAGGAAGAAGGAATTGAATTCACGCCAAAAAATTTTTTAATTCAATTGAAATTGCTAATTTAACACCTCATGACTTAAAGCTAAGGAATAACTCGATGAATAACTCGGTCATATTTATGAGCACGTTTTAAGAGCATACATTACATCATTTCCGCCCCAAGAGTGGTCGTATTACTTTTAGTATCTATGACGCATGCAAAATTACACAAGATGACAAAGTGATTTGCAGAAAATTACAGTTGAGTAAGGACCGGTAAAACCACATCCAGCACCAAAAGTCGTAGAGATTGAGTCATCAATAGCCGAAACACTAAGAAAATAAAGTTATATTTTTACAAAGGCGCTACTTCTAATTTAAGGTCCATTTGCTTAAACAAAGCACAAACAACATGACATGATTTAACTGTCAATGGTAAAAAGTGATACGTGATTTGAACAATAAGAAGAAACTTCTATTCAACAGCTCAGACCATCAAATGTCATAAGGCGTATCCAAAAAGCTAAAGCAAAGGGCATGGAAAAATGTTTGTAGGGGTTGCTTAGTAAAAATGAAGTACAAATAAACATGATTAGAAAAAAAGTGAAAGTGAGATTCGTAACAGCTAAAGCAAAAGGTATGGAACAAACGACAGTAAGAGTCACATTCAATTGCAAATGGAAATTTTGAACAACGATCTGTAGTTTGAAACAGGATGGGCCGTTTTTTTTTTTGTATATATGACGTCTTAAGAAATTATATAAGACGACGCATGAATCTAAATTGCTAAAGCAAAACTCACGGAAAAATAATGAAAGAAAATGGACAACAAAGTCTATGGTTGGAAGACAAGTGACAGCGATGATCACATCGAATCGTAAACGAAGTCTTTGCTTAGAAGAGAAGCAAAAGTGAAAATCCCAACAAACCCAAGGAGAATACAAATCATAAGAAATGTGTGACTCTATGAAGAATTAACAGGAAGAGGGAATTGAGTTTACGCCAAAATTTCTTAATTCAATTGAATTGCTGATTTGACACCTAATGACATAAATCTAAAGAAAAACGCGATGACTATGCCTAATTCGTTTAGAGCCTTAATCTTGGAAAAAAGATTTATATGAGTGATTTCACATTTATGAGCATATTTTAAGAGCATAAATTAAATCCTTTCCGACCCAGGAGTAGTCGTATAGCTTTTAGTATCTATGACGTATGTAAAATTACACAAGATGACATACTGCTTTGCAGAAAATTACAATTGATTAAGGAACATGTCATTTTAGCGTCTGTAAAAGATAAAATGAGAGGTTAGTAGTTAGTATCTATGACACGTATAAAATCAAACAGTTCGTGGTAACGAACTGTAAGTAAGGAGCGACCCGGCTCAATGGTAACCGAAACTCTAAAAAACGGGATTTTGATACCAATAGATACGTCAAAAGAATCAGATTTTAATTCTGATTTCAAATATATAAGTTTCATTAAGTTTAATCTTACCCATCAAAAGTTACGTGCCTGAGAAAATTTGGCTGATTTTCGAAAAAAGGGGGAAAGACCCCTAAAAGTTATAGAACCTTAATGAAAATCACACCATCAAATTCAGCGTATCAGAGAACCCTACTGAAAAGGTTTCAAGCTCCTATCTACAAAAATGTGGAATTTTCCATTTTTTGCCAGAAGAAAGATCACGGATGCGTGTTTATTTGTTTGTTTGTTTGTTTTTTTTTTGGTGTTTTTTTCCCCCAGGATGTTCGTCTCAACCCATGGGTCCCAAAAAGTCGGGTAAGGACTAGATGGCACGGAAATAAAATGCTATGTATCTAATTTTAATTGACAAAAAAAAAATGGAGGGCGACTAGCTCCCTTACCACGCTTATTTTTTTCCCAAAGTGTCCCGATCAAAATTTTGAGCTAGCCATTTTGTTCAGCATGGTCGAAAATATGATAAAAATGTCTTTTAGGATGACTTGATTCCCCAAAGGCCCCAGGGGGAGGGCTGAAAGTTATGAACTTTACTCAATGTTAACATATAGTTTTGGTTATTGGGATGTATACAGACTTTGTCCGAGGAGATTGTTTCTTGTCGGGGGGGGACGGAGAGGGGCGGGGGCTATAGGGACGGAACTTTCCATGAAGGCAGGGGTCCGGGGGGCAGGCACATTGCGATGAAGGGGGCGCCGGATTTCCCAGCATTATTAAAGAAAAAGATCAGGAATTAAATAAAAAAAAACAAGTTTTTCAACTGATCAACTGATTGTGATTAAGAGGTCATTTTTAAAGGACTGGAAAAAAAATTCGAACTATAGTTTAAAGAGCAGGGTATTGACTAGGGGGCGAACCCCCTAATATACGTGTTAAAATTTTATGAATATAGAAATTCGTTACGTAAGTTAATTCTAAGTTACGTATATTTATTACTAATAAAAACGTTCGTAAATAAAATTAAACAAGTTTCGAGAAAGCCATTTAACCAAATATAATATGCAAAATTTGTTTTAATTATTCATGTACGGTGAGCCAAAATCAAAACCTGTATTAATTCAAAAACGTTCAAACATTAAATAAAAAAACAAGTTTTTTAAACTGAAAGTAAGGAGCAACATTAAAACTTAAAACGAACAGAAATTATTCCTTATATGAAGGGGGCTGTCCCCTCCTCAACGCCTCGCTCTTTACGCTAATGTTTGACTTTCTCACAACTCTATTTTTCTAAACAATAAAAAAACTTTAGCGTAAAGAGCGAGGCGTTGAGGAGGGGACAGCCCCCTTCATATACGGAATAATTTCTGTTCGTTTTAAGTTTTAATGTCGCTCCTTACTTTCAGTTTAAAAAACTTGTTTTTTTTATTTAATTACACAAAATGACACATGATTCTGAACAGCTAAAGAAAAAGATGCTATTGTGGACTTACATTAAGATACGATTGAATAAAAAATGCTATTGTGGAGAAAGTAACGATTGAATAAGGAACGTGTTAAGCAGGATAGAGGAATTGAATTCAAGACAAAATCTCTTAATTCAACTGACATTGCTGATTTCCCACGCTATTACTTGTAACTAAACAAGAAAACAATGATTATGCCAATTTTAGACATTTCAGAGGGCATAGGCATTGGAACACATGATTTTGAATGAATCTAAACAGCTAAAGTAAAAGGCATGGAAAAAGTAGAGAAAATGTTAGACGAAAATGAAGCACAAGTGAAACCTGCTGCTAGAAGACATTTGACAAGCTGTATCCCACCGAAAACATTGAAACGTTGTTATGAAATCTGCTGTTAGAAGAGAAGCAACAATGTGAATCACAACGAGATCCAGAAGAAAACAAATCATAGGTAGCGCTTACTTAGGCAGCGCAATGGCGCTGCCAAAGTAAAGAACGATGTTGGCACAATGTATTTTTTTGGAGTTGTCGTAGAAACTTCTAAATGGGCTCATTCGATTCGAAATTGGAGTGTCTTGTGTCCTTTTAAATAGTTGAAAGTGATTGGAAGGCAACTAACACCCCTTCCACGCCCACCATTTCCCCAAACACATCCAATCAAAATTTTGAGATAACCATTATGTTCAGCGTAGTTGATTTCCCGAAAAGAAATTGTGTTTTTGAAGAGGACACTCCCCCAAAACTCTCAGGGCAAGGGTTCTAAGTTATTCCCTGGGGGCATATAAGGTTTTTATAGAAAGCGTTGTCGTAGAAACTTCAAAAAAGGCTCATTCGATTGGAAATTCAAAGGGCTAGTGCCCTTTTTAATAGTCGAAAGTGATTGGATGGCAAGTAACCCCATTTCCCGCCCACCATTTCCCGAAACACATCAAATCAAAATTTTGAGATAGCCATTTTGTTCAACCTAGTTGAAAGGTCTGGAAATTAGGTCTTTGAGGATGACAACCCCCTCAAAACCCTCAGGTCAAGGGTTGTAAGTTATGCCCTGGGGCATATAAGGTTTTTATAGAAAGCGTTGTCGTAGAAACTTCAAAAAGAGCTCATTTCAATGGAAATTGAAATGGTTAGTGCCCTTTTGATAGTCGAAAGTGATTGGAAGGCAACTAACACCCCTTCCACGCCCACCATTTCTCCAAACACATCCAAATGAAATTTCTATATATGCATATTGTTCAAATTACTTGAAGGGTCCGGAAATTAAGTATTTGAGGGTGACACTCCCCCCACAGCTCTCAGGGCAGGGGTTGTAAGTTATGCCTTGGGGACATATAAGATTTTTGTTGAAAGCTTTGTCGTAGAAACTTGAAAAAGGGTTCATTCGATTGGAAATTCAAGGCGCTAGTGTCAACGTAGTTAAAAGTTTTAGAAATTGAGTCTTTGAGGACGATAACCCCCTCAGAGCCCTGGGGTCAAGGGTTGTAAGTTATGTCCTGGAGGCATATAAGGTTTTTATAGATAGTGATGTTATAGAAACTTCAAAAAAAGGCTCATTCGATTTGAAATAAGAAGGGCTTGTGCCCTTATTAGTAGTCGACAGTGATTGGAGGATAACTAACACCCCTCTCACCCACCATTTTTTATAAGTTATAGAAACTTCAAAAAAAGGCTCATTCGATTGGAAATAAGAAGGGCTTGTGCCCTTATTAATAATCGACAGTGATCGGAGGATAACTAACACCCCTCTCACCCACCACTTCCCCAAACACATCCAATCAAAATTTTGAGATAGTCAATTTGAAGGACGTAGTTAAAAAGTCTGGAAATTATGTTTTTGAGGATGACACTCCCCTCACAGCCCTCAGGGCAAGGGTTGTAAGTTATGCCCTGGGTGCATATAAGGTTTAGCTTATAGAAAGCGTTGTCGTAAAAACTTCAAAAAGGAATCATTCGATTGGAAATTGAAACGGCTAGTGCCCTTTTTAATAGTCGAAAGTGATTGGATGGCAAGTAACTCCCCGCCCACCATTTCCCGAAACACATCCAATCAAAATTTTGAGATAGCAATTTTGTTCATCGTAGTTGAAAGGTCCGAAAATTATGTCTTTGAGGATGACAAGCCCCTCAAAGTCCTCAGGTCAAGAGTTGCAAGTTATGCCCTGGGGTATATAAGGTTTTTATAGAAAGCCTTGTCGTAGAAACTTCAAAAAGGGATCATTCCATTAGAAATTGAAAGGGCTAGTGCCCTTTTTAATAGTCAAAAGTGATTGGAGGGCAACTAACCCTCCTCTCAAGCCCACCATTTCCCGAAACAGATCCGATCAAAATTTTGAGATAGTAATTTTCTTCAACGTAGTCGAAAGTTCTGGAAATTAGGTCTTTGAGGATGACAATGCCCCACCGCCCCCCCGCCCCCAGCCCTGAGGCAAGGGTTATAAATTATGCCCTGGGGGCATATAAGGTTTTTATTGAAAGTGTTGTAGTAGAAATTTCCAAAAAGGCCCCTTCGATTGGAAATTGAAAGGGCTAGTGCCTTTTTTAATAGTTGAAAGTGATTGGAGAGCAACTAACGCCCCTCTCACGCCCACCATTTCCCCAAACATGTCCAATAAAATTTCCAGATAGCAATTTTGTTTAACGTAGTTGAAAGTTCTGGAAATTAGGTCTTTGAGGATGAAAATGCCGTCACAGTTTTCAGGGCAAGGGTTGTCTTAATACCCTGGGGGCATATAAGGTGTTTATAGAAAGTGTTGTCGTAGAAACTCTAAAAGGGCTCATTCGATTGCAAATTGAAAGGGATAGTGCCCTTTTTAATAGTCGAACTTGTATGAAAGGCTTGAAATTTTTTTTGTAAAGATCGATGTGGGTACAATTTTTTTTTTTTTCTTTTTTTTTTTTTCTTTCTTATTTTTTAGACCAGGGCACTTTGTATCGAAGGAGTTGTCTTAGGAATTTCGAAAAGGGTTAACTCGATTGAAAATAAAAAGGCAAATGCCCTTTTTAATAGTCGAAGATTGGAGGGCAGCTAGTCTCCTCCCGCGTCCCCCCTCCCTTTTGCCCATTATGTTTAAAAACTAAATGTTGCCTTAAGATTAAAACAAAATGCACTGTGTTAATGCTAATTCCCAATAAGGTCCTCAGCAGTTTCCCTAGAACGACTGAGGGTATTATGTTCAAACTTTTGGGGCTGCTTCTGCTCTTTAAATTTAACCAAATCAAAATAGGGTAAGTGTATCCAAGCTATCAAAGAAGGTAAACAGATTTGTTTTGCAAATGGTATCAAGTTTTCTATTTCAGGTCAACTAAAAGAGGTATGAAACTAAATTAAACACAACTATTTGTCACAGATAGGTGAAAAAAATTTCTGATAATTTTTCTCAAGTACATATATAGCAGGACAAACTATAAAATCTTAAAAAAACGAAAAGACTTAAAGTATTATTTTCTTTTTCCCTGAAAAGACTTTGTCAATATAAAACGAACAGAAACTAATTAAAAAAAAAAAACTTTTTCCGCAAAATAAGTTTCTCAAAGAAAAGTAAAGAACTCCATTAAACCAAAAATGAGCAAAAATAAAATAAAATTTTCTACCAAGCGTGAAACTACCACAAATCAGCATCGATAAATAAATGAAACCCAAAACGAACAGAAATTACAATAACTAACCGAGTCAAACTCAAAACGAGCAGAAATCAACATGAGTAGGGTTCAAAACCCCTATGCCTTCCCAAGACCAGGCAATAATTTGCACTTTACTGAAAAAAATACAAATGAATGTGCATTGTCAGTTTAATATACATATACTGATATTTAGTAATCAAAATGTTAAAATTATTTGATTTATTAAATTTATAAAAGTAAAAACATTTATATTTTTGCATATATATATATATATATATATATATATATATATATATATATATATATATATATATATATATATATATATATATATATATATATATATTTGTCTTGATTATTATTATGCTGATTTCAGTCAGTAAACAGTCCCATTTTTGTTTATTTTGAGTATCTTCATTACGTACGCGTTTTCACATAAACATCAATCGTCCAGTTAATCTTGTAATTAACTCATAATATAGCCTGAATTATCGTCGTAAGCCAAGTGTGAAAATTACTCCCTGGCTAGGAAACACTGATAGAGAAAGAGTAATTTTAAGGAACCAAGAAAACATTTCCCTTGTTTTCTCTTCTCGTCTGGCATTCCGTTTATTTTCCCGGGAAACTCTATTATATCCGTGGATAAATTTCCTTTTAAGGTTAAAGTTCATCATAGTTTTCAGTAACATTTGCCAAAACGGTTTTATTGATTTTGAAAGCGAAATCGATAAATCAGATGAATTGATATCATATGGGAAGTTAAGAAAATATGCAAAGAATTCATAATGTATTTCTTTGTAGAGTAAGTCTCTTCAATATGATGAAGACGTATATCGCTCAACCTCAGCTGCAAGTTAAGCATAAAAAAAAATAATTAACAAAATAATAATGACAAAAATAGTAATAATAATAAATCATAAAATAATAAATAATGAAATAACAATGAAAACATTATTAAATTAAATAACGATTAAATAACAATGATTAAAGTGACGTATATCTTATAATAATAATAAAATAAAATAAAAATTGTAAGAAATAAATTACTTTTTTTTAAAACAAGTTTAGAGACATGACTTTCGTATAGTCAAACAGTTCGTGGTAACGAACTGTAAGTAAGGAGCGACCCGGCTCAATGGTAACCGAAACTCTAAAAAACGGAATTTTGATACCAATAGATACATCAAAAGAATCAGATTTTAATTCTGATTTCAAATATATAAGTTTCATCAAGTTTAATCTTACCCATCAAAAGTTACGTGCCTGAAAAAATTTGGCTGATTTTCGAGAAAAGGGCGAAAGACTCCCTAAAAGCTATAGAAACTTATAAAAATCACACCATAATATTCAATGTATCAGAGAACCCTACTGTAGAGGTTTCAAGCTCCTATCTACAAAAATGTGGAATTATGCATTTTTTGCCAGAAGAAAGATCACGGGTGCGTGTTTATTTGTTTTTTTTGTTTTTTTTTTCCCAGGGGTGATCGTATTGACCCAATGGTCCTAGAATATTGTAGGATGGCTCATTGGAACGGAAATCAAAAGTTCTAGTGCCCTTTTTAAGTGACCAAAAAAATGGAGGGCAACTAGGCCCCCTCCCACGCTTATTTTTTCCCAAAGTCACCCGATCAAAATTTTGAGATAGCCATTTTGTTCAGCATGGTCGAAAATATAATAAATATTTCTTTTTGGATGACTTAATCCCCCAAAGTCCCCAGGGGGAGGGCTAAAAGTTATTAACTTTACTCAATGTTAACATATAGTATTGGTTATTGGGAAGTATACAGAAGTTTTCAGGAGGTTTTTTTTCTGGTAGTGGGAGGGAAGGGTGGGTCGGGGGTTATGTTGGAGGATCTGTCCATGAAGGAAGTTTTCATGGGGGAAGGGAAAGCGCCAGGCAGTGGGTGCCGGACTTGCCAGCGTTATTTATTGGTTATTGGGAAGTATACAGACATTTTCAGGAAGGATTTTTTTTCTGGAGGATGGGGCTGGAGGAGGGGAGTACTCGGGAGAATGTTTCCGTGGAGGTAGTTTCTTTGGCGTAGGGGACATTTCTATGAAGGAGGCGCCGGATTTCCAAGCATTATTTAAAAAACGATCAGAAATTCAATTAAAAAAAAACAAGTTTTTTTCAACTGAAAATAAGAAGTAACATTAGAACTTAAAACGAACAGAAATTATAACGTATATGAGGGGTTCTCCCCCAAGTCAATACCTCGCTCTTTACGCTACAGTTTTTTTTAGTGCTTTCAAAAGAGCTATCTATTCTAACTAAACGGCCTTTGTGATTCAGGGGTTTGTGAATTAAATTTGTTTTTAACTTTTAACTTAAAGAGCGAGGTATTGATTAAGGGAAGAACCCCCTCATATACGTAATAACATATACGTAATAAAAAAAAACAATAAAAAAAACAAGCGATACGACTCAATAGTGATCGAAACTTTTAAAAATTTTGATGTCAATAAATGTATCAAAAGAATGGGTTTATAATGCTGATTCTAAATATATAAATTTTATTAAGTTTAGTATTACTCATCAAAGGCTACGAGCCTGAGAAAATTTACCCGATTTTTTTTAAAGAGGGAGGAAACATCCCCTACACGTTAAAGAATTTTAATGAAAATTACACCGTCAGATTCAGTGTATCAGAAATCCTATTACATAGGTTTTAAGCTCATATCTGCAAAAATCTGCAACTTTGTATTTTTTGCTTGAAGAAAAATATACGAATATAGAAGTTAGTTACGTAAGTTAATTTGTAAATTACGTCATAACCAAATTTAGAGACATCCATTTAGCAAAAGAAAAGTAACATTTTTATGCAAATTTTGTTTACTTATTCAATGACGGTGAGCCAAAATAAAAGTTGCATTAACTAAAAAACGATCAGAAATTAAATAAGAAAAACAAGTCTTTTAAACTGAAAGTAAGGAGCGACATTAAAACATAAAACTAACATAATTTATTCCTTACTTTAAAGGGGCTGCCCCATCCTCAACGCTTCTATATTTACGCTAATTTTTTTTTTTTTTTGAAAAAAATTTTTTTTTTATAAAGTCAAACTGTAGCGGAAAGAGCGAGGCGCTGAGAAGGGGACAGCCCGTTTTATATTCGGAATAATTTCTGTTCGTTTTAAGTTTTAATGTCGCTCCTTACTTTCAGTTTAAAAAACTTGTTTTTTTTATTTAATTTAAACAAAAAGAAAGAAAACATTGGTGGAATATTCAATTTTTTAAAAATTTATATAAAAAATAAACTAATATTCTATACTTTACAAAAAAATATACATGTTGTACAACGCGTGTATATTGGCTGAATAGCTACCAAATATTTTTTTTTCTTGTCTCTAAGTATTGTTTAATGAATTTACAGAAAGGATTTGAGTGTCGAGTATTTAGACAATGGAAGTAGGGGATTTTCTGTTGTTTGGGGATTGTTTTTAAGCAACCCCCAAACTTGTTTGGGACTTGTTTATGAGAAAATTCGTCCTCCCCCCCGCCATACGAAAATGTATACATACTTACAAATAACAAATACTATGCATAAACAATGGGGAAATTTTATAACTTAAAGACCATTTCCCTGGGGCTGTGATGGAGGTGGGTTCATGTCATATCCAAAGGCATACTTATTGAGCCTTTTAATTATGATGAATAAAATGGCTGTCTCAAAATTTTGATTGGATGATTTTGAGAAAAAGGGGGTTGGCCAGGGCCGGATCCAGGATTTTTTTAGGCGGGAGGGCAAAATAGGTTGATCTGACAAAAATTGTGTTAGGAACAAGTTTAAGTAACGCAAACTTGCGTTAATTAAGTAAATTACATTACTTTAAACTACGTTAGGGGGCGTACCCCCCTCGCACCCCTGGATCTGCCACTGTATATATATATATATATATATATATATATATATATATATATATATATATATATATATATATATATATATATATATATATATAATATAACATAAAGAAAGAAAAACGAGCAAAAATGGGGTTTTTAAAGGCCAAATGAAAATACTGAAAAAACACAACAAAGCGAATATTTCGAGAGGACAAACGCCTCTCTTCTTCAGCGCGAAACGAAATAATGTATCCAAGGAAAGTGCCGAAGAAAAAAAAACACAAAAGTCCATGTGAAAAGAACCAAAAACCCAAGGAAAAAACCTAAAACTTAAAAGATGAATAAAATTCAATTAAAGCCGAAAATTATAAGAATTAAAACCATATACCTAACAACCATAAAAGCCAATAATTTGCCAATATCCGCGATTTGCAAAAAATCCAAAAAAATATGAACTGCCATCAACGGTTACTAGCCAACAACTGAGGAATCAAAGAAACGACAACAATTCATTCACTCAAAAACAAACCAAACCAGCAATTAAACAATTTGGAGATCTGTTTCAACTGGTTCCGGATTTTAATTATTGCATTTCTTGCAGAAACTCATTGAGATTTAAGGAGTTGGTCACATGTTTGATGATATGATTGGGACGGTGATTCAAGGTTCGTTTCGGGGATTACTAAAATATCAGCTTCTCTTATGAGAAAACCGAAATATGACTCGTTTATTCTTAAATTACCGGAATCTCTGTTTAAAGCTAGACCTAAATGTTGGTATTTATAAATCTCAACAGCTTCTCTGTAGTGCTGGACAATACCTTTGTCATGCAAAATTAGGCTAGCTTGATTAAACAAAATAGTATGGTCTGGAGTTTCAAAAATGTGCTCTGTAACGGCAGAGTCAAAATTTTTTGTTTTTTCCGCTTTTTAAGTGTATTATTAATTGAACTTAGAGTGCTGAGTTAATCTATCCGTGAGTCGCTGATCATTTCTTCCGATATAAAAAAAAGACCACACGAACAAGGAATTCTGTAGACACCAGAGTTTTCACCTATCGGGATAGGGTCTACCTTGACAAATTTGGGACCTGTTAGTTTTTCTGGGTCTATAGTAAGTGTAAATGTTATTTTCTCTTAGATTTTTTTGAAATGTGGTCTGAAACCCCTTTAACGCATGGGAGACCAAGATAAACTGAATTTTCCCATTGATTTGTGTTTTCTGTGTAACTATCTGATAACATTTGCAATTACAGAATTTATTAAACTAATTGAATAACCGTTCCCAAATAAAATATCTCTGAGGTGGTTGAGCTCTAAATCCAAGAAGCGTGTTGAACAAACTTTCAATGCTCTATCAACTAGAGAAGTGACAACTCCTCTTTTCACAGCAGGAGAATGATTAGAGGAATAACTTAAGTAACGGGCATTATTTGTGGGTTTTCTATAGACACCAAACTCGAAACTTGTATCATTTCGGTGCACCAGAACATCTAAGAAAGGAAGACGCCTCTCTACCTCTGATTCCTGAGTAAATTTAAGTTTTGGATCCAAGGAGTTGAGCAAGTGAAGAAAAGAACCCAGAGACTCGTCACCGTTCCCACAAATAAAAAATATCATCTTTAAAACGAACCCAAAATTCAGGTTTACAAAAACTTTGCAAAATAGCCATTTCTTCAAGGTCTTCCATGAAGATATCAGCCTGTATTGGAGGATGATAACAGCCTGTACTGATATCTTCATGGAAGACCTTGAAGAAAGGGCTATTTTGCAAAGTTTTTGTATGTATATATATGTATATATATATATATATATATATATATATATATATATATATATATATATATATATATATATATATATATATATATATATATATATATATATATATAACATAAAGAAAGAAAAACGAGCAAAAATGGGGTTTTTAAAGGTCAAATGAAAATACTGAAAAAACACAACAAAGCGAATATTTCGAGAGGACAAACGCCTCTCTTCTTCAGCGCGAAACGAAATAATGTATCCAAGGAAAGTGCCGAAGAAAAAAAAACACAAAAGTCCATGTGAAAAGAACCAAAAACCCAAGGAAAAAACCTAAAACTTAAAAGATGAATAAAATTCAATTAAAGCCGAAAATTATAAGAATTAAAACCATATACCTAACAACCATAAAAACGAGTTATTCGCCAATATCCACGATTTGCACAAAATCCAAAAAATTATGAACTGCCATCGACGGATACTAGCGAACAACTGGTGAATAAAAGAAAAGAAAACAATTCATTCACTCAAAAACAAAACCAACCAGCAATTAAATAATTTGGAGAACTATGTCATCTGATTTCGGATTTTAATTATTCGGATTTTACTTAAGACAAGCAGAAACAAAATTCCTATAATAATTCTAACTCAGAACGACAAGGAATTACTATTTAAAAATAAATGAAATCCAAAACGAACAGGAATTAAGTGAACAATCATACCAAACGAAAATACAAAAGGTACTAATAAAATAAAAAAATAAATCTTAAAACAAGTAAAGCTTAGATTGAATATTAGAGTCAAACATAAAACGAACAAAATCAATGCAAACAAGGGTTTGGCTACGCTCTCTTCCCCTCCCCTAACTGTAAAAGTATAAAACAACTGCGTCATTTGAGCTTTACTGAAAACGAATTATATTACAAATATTTTTTTTGTACTTGGTTGTTGAGCTTTCAGCAATCAATATCATTGTATGTCCAATATTCATTTTCATTTCATTAGTCTTTTCCAGGGACTGTTCAAGACACATAATTTTCAATAAAACGCAAGTGACGTAGTAGGCTTTAGACTTTTACAGCTAGGGATGGGGGGGAGTAGTCAAACTCTTCTTTATAGTGATTTTTGTTCGTTTTAAGCTTGATTTGAGTATCCAATTTAACTTTTACTCGTTTTAAGATTTATTTATTCATTTATATTAGTACCTGTGGACGTTTTTGTTGGCTATGATTATTTGTTTAATTTCTGCTCATTTCAGGTTTACTTTATTATCTAATAGCAATTTCTGTTCGTTTTGAATTTTGATTATTATATGAATTAATTTCTTTAGTATTTAAGTTTAGTATTGCTCTTTACTTATCTTTGAAAAAAAAAAGTTTCAGAAAGTTTTTTTTAATTAATATATGGAAATGTCTTTTTACCGTTTTATTAAAAACAACCTTCTTGTGCCTTTTGGGTAAAGTTAAGTCTTGCACCTTCGGCCAAATATAGTCACAAAAAAAGTGGCAGACAAAGATTTTGATATATCAATTTACATTACAAAAATTATGTTGAGCAGGGATAGAACCAGATATTAGAAAGTGACTGAAATGGATGGGAAAAAAATTGTGAATCTATCTTTTTAAAACGAATGTTCCTTGTGACGCGCGGGATTGAACCCGTGACCCACTAATTGTGAGAAACGACCTTATCCACTACGCTGTCACAAGGTATCTGGCTATTTTATTTTTCTAAGAGTTTGTTCGCAAAATTTCAATAGTAAAATTATAATAGCTGATTTGTTTTTTCTTTGGGGATGGGGCGGAGGGTTCAGCAAAGCAATGGATTATTTTCCAATCATGAATTCGAGCATTTGATGTTATTATATACTTAGTTAGGCTTGTCTTCTTAATATATGTTTCTTTTGTTCTTCCGCTATATGAGTTATTTTGCGTTATCACTAGGATGGGATGATATAATAATCTTCGCAAACCTAAATATATATCAATGTGTCCCACTTGTTAATTTAACTGAAATATTATCTATTTTCCTCATAAATTCTAACTAAAATAAGTTGAATCAATTATTTCTTGCCAGACGTAGATTGTATCATAAATTGTTTACCTCTTTTATTGAATCCCTTCTATGGACGTCTAGATAGTGTGTATTTCATGTCGCACAAATGGGCAGATATTAGTATGTACTTTATGGATTTTGGAATAAATTAGGGGTTGTTGCTGGCTGTCGGAAAAAAAAATCCTTAGAAATTAAGCTTCAAAAATGTTTGTCGTTGAACGTATGGAACCTTCAAACATTCATTCAATAACTCAGCAATACTACTATTACTACTACTACTAACAAATCACCACAGCCTCAAGCCACCTACGGCCAACAAAGTTACGTACACTCCTCCTCCAGCCTAATCTATTCAAAGCTTCCCTCTTTACACCCTCACAGGAGCGGTCATTTCCCTTAAATCTTTCTTTACGACAACCTTCCACCAAAACTGCGGACGACCTGCTTTCCGTTTAGCCCTAGAAAGTCGGACGAAAAAGGCAATATGTCACAATCTGCCGTCCTTCATCTACAGAACGTGCTCTAGTCATCTCAACCTTTCTCTCATTATCAAACAGTTCGTGGTAACGAACAGTAAGTAAGGAGTGACCCGGCTCAATAGTAATCGAAACTCTAAAAAACAGAATTTTGATACCAATAGATACATCAAAAGAATCAGATTTTTATTCTGATTTCAAATATATAAGTTTCTTCAAGTTTAGTCCTACTCATCGAAAGTTACGCACCTGAGAAAATGTGCGTGATTTTCGAAAAAAAGGGAAAACACACACTAAAAGCTATAGAACCTTAATGAAAATCACACCATCAGATTCAGCGTATCAGAAAACCCTACTGTAGACGTTTCAAGCCCCTATCTGCAAAAATGTGGAGTTTTGTATTTTTTGCCAGAAAAAAGATCACGGATGCGTGTTTATTTGTTGTTGTTTTTTTTCCAGTAGTGATCATATTGACCCAGCGGCCCTATATTATCGTGAGAGGGCTCATTTGAACGGAAACTAAAAGTTCTTGTGCACTTTTAAGTGACCGAAAAAAATGGAGGACAACTAGGCCCCCTCCCACGCTCATGTTTTCCCAAAGTAACTGATCAAAATTTTTAGATAGCCATTTTGTTCAGCATGGTCGAAAATATAATAGCTATGTCTTTTAGGATGACTTAATCCCCCAAAGTCCCCGGGGGGAGGGCTGAAAGTTATGAACTTTATCCGATGTTTAAATATAGTATTGGTTATTGGGAAGTATACAGACGTTTTCAGGGGGGATTTTTTCCGGTAGTGGGGGGGGGGTCAGGGTTATGTGGGAGGGTCTTTCCATGGAGGGAGTTTTCATGGGGAAGGGACATTGCTATGAAGGGGGCGCCGGATTTCCCCGCATTATTAAAAAAAACGATCAGAGATTAAAAAAAAAACAAAAAAAAATAAGTTTTTCGACTGAAAGTAAGGAGCAATATCAAAACTTAAAACGAACATAAATTATTACGTATATGATTGGGTTTGCCCCATAGTCAATATCTCGCTCTTTAAGCCAAAGTAAGTTACGTATATTTATTACTAATAAAAACGTTACTAAATAAAATTAAACAACTTTCGAGAAAGCCATTTAACCAAATAAAAGTAAAATTAATATACAAATTTTGTTTTAATTATTCATGTACGGTGAGCCAAAATAAAACCTGCATTAATTCAAAAACGTTCAAAGATTAAATAAAAAAAAAGTTTTTTTAAAATGAAAATAAGGAGTGACATTAAAACTTAAAATGAAAAAGAATTATTCCATATATGAAAGGGGATGTCCCCTCCTCAACCCCTCGCACTTTACGCTAAATTTTGACTCTTTCTCACAGCTCAATTTTTTTTCAAACAATAAAAAACTTTAGCGTAAAGAGTGAGGCGTTAAGGAAGGGACAGCCCCTTTCATATACGGAATAATTTCTGTTCGTTTTAAGTTTTAATGTCGCTCTTTACTTTCAGTTAAAAAAAAAACTTGTTTATATTTATTTAATAGCCCTAGAAAGCGGGTTTGAGCCATACTTTTCGTACAGTCTACTGTTTGAAATACTGTCAGTCAGCAATTTTTCTGTAAACGTCACAGTATAAAGATATAGCAGTAAGTTTACCGCAGATAATTTCTGGCTCTTCATCCTCGGTGCGAACAAATAGCTCCTCCCACATATTCTTGCATTAGCGCGGACAAACAGCTCCTCTCATTTGATCTGCCATCAACGGTCCAATTACCCTGGAACACGTATTTTGGCAGAGACTTTCTCAAAATGCCTTTGAAACCAACTTGAGACTTCGAAACCTACTTTTAATTGCTAAAAACATCTAATAATAACACTGCAATACTAATTACCGATTTTCGTATATGTATTTGAATAAATTAATTTAAAATTAGTTTCTTCAAAATTTAGTGTTCGCGTTCAAGAGAAATCTGACTTGTCTACCCGTGAAAAGATCTAATGTCGCTTATGTTTCTATCAGGGCCGTATCCAGGATTTTTGTTCAGGGGGGTTTTACTAATTTTTGACTTTTTTTTTGGGGGGGGGGGGTTACTAATTTTTGACTAAGTTTTCGACAAATTTTACTAGGTTTTACTAATTTTCGACTTATTTTCGAGTCGGTCAAAAATTTCGGGGGGGGGGGTTCAAACCGGGTAACTCCCCCCCCCCCCCGGGATACGGCCTTGGGGTACTGGCGCAGTCAAGGGGAGTTCAGGGGCGATAGTTTTCCTTGGGAAACAAAAGCGTGAGAGGGGGTTTACTTGCCATCCAATCACTTTCGACTATTAAAAGGGTAGTAGCCTTTTCAGTTTCTAATGGAATTATTCCTTTTTGAATTTTTTAAGATAACGCTTTCTATAAAAAAAAACCTTGTATGCCCCAGAGCACAATTTACAACCCCTGTCCTGAGGGCTGTGGGGGAGTGTCCTCCTCAAAAAAATAATTTCCAGATTTTTTAACTACTTCGTTCAACTTGGCTATCTCAAAATTTTGATTGAATGTGTTTGGGAAAATGGTGGGTGAGAGGGGTGTTAGTTATCCTCCAGTCACTTTCAACTATTAAAAAGGGCGCAAGCCCTTCTTATTTCCAATCGAATGGGCCCTTTTTGAAGCTTCTACAACATAACTATCTATAAAAATCTTATAAGCCTCCACGGCATAACTTACAACCCTTGCCACAAGGGCTCTGAGGGGGTTATCATCCTCAAAGACCTAATTCCTAAGACTTTTAACTACGTTAAACAAAATATCTAAAAATTTTGATCAGATGTGTTTGGGGAAAAGGTGGGCGTGAGAGGGGGGTTAGATGCCCTCAAATCACTCTTGACTATTACGAAGGGCACTAGCCCTTTGAATTTCCAATCAAATGAGCCCTTTTTCAAGTTTCTATGACAAACCTTTCAAATAAAACCTTAAATGCCCCCCGGGGCATAACTTACAACCCTTACCCTGAGGGCTGTGGGGGGAGTGTCATCCTCAAAGATATAATATCCGGACTTTTTAACTATTTTGAACAAAGTGGCTATCTCAAATTTTGATTGGATGTGTTTGGATAAATAGTGGGCGTGGAACGGGTGTTAGTTCCTTCCAATCACTTTCGACTATTAAAAAGGGCACTAGCCATTTCAATTTCCATTGAAATGAGCTCTTTTTGAAATTTCTACGACAACGCTTTCTATAAAAACCTTATATGCCACAGGGCATAACTTACGACCCTTGCCCTGAGGGCTGTGAGGGGGTTGTCATCCTCAAAGACATAATTTCCGGATCTTTCAACTATTTTGAACAAATTAGCTATCTCAAAATTTTGATTGGATGTGTTTCGGGAAATGGTGGGTGTGAGATGGGGTTACTTGCCATCCAATCACTTTCGACTGTAAAAAAAAATAAAAAAATACCAAAATACGCCGATAAAAATTATTATTTTAGTGCAGGCGCAATCAGGGGTTGTAAGATACCAAAATGAAAATTTTAGCAATTTTTGCGTTAAGTTTCAAACGCAAACATTGAGAATTCTTACTTGCAAAATTTGTATTCTTTTCAAATGTTTCGAAGTTTAACAAAGAAAATTTTAAACAAAAGCAAAAAAAATTTGTTTATATCCATTTTTTTACGTTTTTAAGAGTTGGACAAACATTTTGGGGGAGGGGAAGGTTCAAACCCCCTAGCACTCCACCGCCTGGATGCAGCCTTGTATACATATTTACCCATATTCTATCCGAGTTACGAACTGCAAATAAATTTTCATAATCAACAAAAAGTAGAAGGGAAGAAAGAAGGCGCTTGCACAAGAAGTTTCTGAGTTATAGATTTTGCAAAAATTAAATATAATAAGGGGAGTAGAAAATATACTGAAATTAAAATCCAAATTTGATAAATGTGGCAAGCACAGGTGACATTTTTTTTTTTTTTTTTTTTTTTTTGTCAGCTATCAATCAATTTTTGAGTTGCATTCTTTTTTAACAACTTGCACTATTTTTGGCCTTAATTTGTAATCTTTTTAGAGTGCAGATTTGAAAACGGCATTTTTTATAATCTAGAATGGCTAAGTTCATCAAACGTAGCTCTAGTTGGCCCACGGTTTGAGAAACGGAAAATTCTTTGCCAAAATTTCGTCATCGGCACACATGTTCCTCGATAGATATTTCAATAAATAGCCAGCTTTCTATTTATCGAACTATGTGGTCAATTTTTTATCATTTGATCATTTGATCAAACATTACCCTAAAAATTACAATAAGCATATGCATCATTGTTATTCAATATCTCTTTAATCTTTTGGATTTTTCACAGTTGAATCCTGCGATATTGATAAATCCTTATTGCATCCAATTAAGTGCTATCCCTCTTAAGAACTCTTGTTAATAGTGTAGTTCCATTAATTTTGAAATTCTGACTGACCACACACAGAAGTTTAATTGCTTCTGTCAAATATCAGCGTCTAGGTATTTTTTTTTGTCCGTTTACTCTGGGTGTATTAGGCTAAAACATTACAAGATTACTCTGTATTAATTCTTTCGTCTCTGTAGTTTATTCTTTCTATTTCTGTTAGTGTTTTTTCAATTCATTTTAACGACAACTTACTATATATACCATATATAAAAAACAAAATTTAAAAAAAATAAGGAGTTAATGACGGTTAAAGATAAAACATCAAGGGAAGTTACGGCATTGAAAATAAAACTAGGGAAAAAACCTTAAAGTCTTGTAATTAAAAGGTCTACCGGTAGGTATTGTCGGAAACCAGCAAACTTTTCGGATCTTAAAGTGTTACAAACCTTTTTTATAGGTAAGGACAACCAGGAAATAAGGAAGACAAACCCAGACCAAAAGAAGTCGATCTTAAAACGAACTGAGGGGAGTCTAGCATCTAGACAACATCTAGATTATGATCCAGAAACGGAAAGACTCATTCCAGATTCCTGTATTTCCGTCTCTGACTCTTGTTCCGGGTCTGATGCCTTAGGCTCTGCAGGTCCTGCTACTGAATGCAGCTCTTTAAACACTCTTCCATTTTCTCCCGCTTCAATCAACCGAAACCGCCTTGCAGGAAAATCAACTTTAAGTCCATCCCCTTTGTTAAGTCGTGCTCGGTCTGTTCCAAGTCGTGCAATGAACCCTACGCGCACTGTGAGTATAGATGATGAACCAAAAGAAGATGAGGGGACACAATCACCACGTGCCCCTCGATGCTCTGAAGAACGACTTGATGATGAAGACGATGAGAAAAAAGAATCAAATAAATCAAAGTCAGTTGATAAAGTTGGAAGTGTAGAAGACTTTTTATATGCTGACACTTCACCAAGTGAAATGAGTGATGAAGATAAAGGTGGCCAAAACTCTGCTCAAGAATCTGTCCGGTAGTAAAGGTGAGGAAGTGTAGTGGTTATCTTTTCTTTGGGGGGGAGGGGTATCAGACATTTCTTTTTCTCCTGACTATCTTACTTTATGTAAATGGAGATTGCCCGTAGCACACAACCAATCACCAACCTAGAAATAATCATGTGAGTTTGTATCACGGCTAACTGAAGCGAGTAAGTCTCCGGAGTACGTTCACAATTAGATTCCGTAGCTTTTTGGGTGCGCACAAAAGAATATACGTTTTTCTTCCTTTTTTGTGCCCAAAGCCGGAAGGCAAGGGCATATAAAATTTTGTGTTTGAGGAAAGGAGTAATATTTTATCACATTTCCCCACAAAAGAGTATGCGCTAATTTTTCCCCTTTTTACGCCTGTCATCTAACATGTGTTCGCTAGTCAGTTATTATTTATTCTATATTTGTATAAAAGAAGCCACCAAGTTTTGTATCTTTATCGGGTAGCCCATATATATATATATATATATATATATATATATATATATATATATATATATATATATATATATATATATATATATATATATATATATATATATATATATATATATATATATATATATATATATATATATATATATATATATATATATATATATATATATATATATATATATACGTACACCTACTTTAACCTCCCCTGTCTCTCTACTAAGGTGTCAAGTGGGGGTCCCTTATATTCAGCAGTAATTTTGTGAGTATTTACCTGATTTTCACCAATCTTTCATCCTCTTAATAATTAAAAACAATACTATATAGATAATTAGTACCTTCCGAATTGCCGCTATAATTATAAGCCTTTAATATGTCAAAACTTAATAGTCGGCACTTGTAGGTGCTCTATTTACTTTAAAATATTTTGCTTTAATTTTCCCCTCATATTGGTCTGATTTTTTCATTCTTTTGAAAAGTACCAAGGACAATGAAAATTTGGTTTGATCGTTCGAATTGACTATAGAAGCTTACACAGTCATATGTATCTATAAAAAAAAAAAAAAAAAAAAAAAAAAAAAAAAAAAAAAAAACTTGGAAAAAATGGAGTTAAATTTTTAATGGGAAGGATTTACAATTCATTTTCGGGTATTAGCGAGCGTCAAACTTAAGGAAAAAGAACACGATTGAAAAATGATAAAAAAAAAGCTAAAAACATTTGGTCCGAAACAGTCAGTATATTTAACTTTCATTACAAGGTTTAGCTATCTTTTAGGATCAACATATTGAAGGAATTTAACATATTAAACATAATGAAAATATTGAACAATATATTGAACATAATGAAGGAATTTTACGACTAAAAAGCGTTGCAAAATTTAACTGATTAGTTTTGGTTATCTGCTTATGCATTTTAACGCGGCATCACTGACGAAAATATGTTACAGCGTTGAAAGCATCACAGTTTTTTTGGGAAAAAGCTAAACTAAAGAAAATTCTTAGAAACCCCGGTTTCCAGGTATAAATGGGGTAAAGATGGCTTCTGGGGACCAAAATGTTTTATTTTTGTGTTCATGGTACTCTAACTGGATTCTTCCGACGTAATCACTGCATACCAAGGTGACTTTCAAATTTGTTTCTCTTACTACTAGTAACCATTCGCTGCAGCATTATGAGGTCAACACAGCTGTTCAAACTTCTCCTTGACTCTATCCTATTCGTAGCTTCACTTCTCACCTTCTCTCGTATAACTGCATTTTCCTTTAAATCTATTCTCTTGACCACCTGCCACCTTGTTCAGGGAAGAAATGCTTTAGATGACCAAAGAATGGGCGGCCAAAAAGGACAATCTTTGACAATCTATCGTCTGACAACCGTTAAACGTGTTCTGGCTGGGTACCCGGCTGACTAACCGTATTTCAAACAGTAGGCTGTACGAAAAATGTGGTTAAACCCTGGTTTCTAGGACTATAATGAAAGAAAGATTAAGATGGCTAGGGCAGGTTCTGCGGATGAAGGATGATAGATTGTCCTTTTTGGTCTACCGTCTAGAGCTAAACGGAAAGCAGGTCGTCCTCGTCTGGGGTGGGAGGATGTCATAAAGAAAGATTTAAAGGAAATGAGAACTTCCTGGGAGGGTGTATAACGGAAAGCTTTGAATAGATTGGGATGGAGGAGCAGCGTGCGTAGCTGTGTTGGCCTCAGGCAGCTTGGTTCTTCACTGCATTTACCTTGTTGGCTGAAGCAGTAGCCACAAACTAGTAAAGAGCGAATCTCGCCACATTGTAATCAAAATTTTAAAAACGCGTTCTAGACGAACTTTTGAATGTAAAAGAATCGCTATTTGACACTGATTCAGAAATAACAACTATTATCCATGTTAAACTCAAAAGTAAAAAGTAACGAGAAAAAAATTTAACAGAATTTCGAAAATGAGCTTGAGAACCGTTGAAAGCGGTGGCGGATAGAAGCAAAATATATATTATTGGAATCACTTTGGAATATTGTTGGAATCACTGGAATCACTCACAAAGATCGGGAGAGTTTAACTGAGCGTTTTCAGCACTGCCCTAAGCACTGAATAAATTATATTTTAGCTTAGGTAACACTGATATCAGCTTTTTTTTTTCCTCTACTAATAACACTAACCAGATATGCGTAGCTATAACCCACTGTATAAAAAGTAGACGTGTAGTAACACATATTAAGAATAAAGATACAAAGAGTAAGGGCACGAAATAGACAGTACACAAAATAGAAAAGAAAAGCAAATTTGACTATAAAAACTAAATCAATTAAACAGCTTCAAAGAAGATCACACTCAGGAGCTTAATTAGAGTTCGATTACATATAACATCGCTTTAAATATACATATACATATATATATACATATATATATATATATATATATATATATATATATATATATATATATATATATATATATATATATATATATATATATATATATATATATATATATATATATATATATATATATATATATATATATATATATATATATATATATATATATATATATATATATATATAATATATATACTCGTATATATAACTAAAAATACTAAAATAAAACTTAAACAATATGCATAATGTAATTTAAAGTAAAACACTTCAAAAATACCGAAACATTAATAGGGTAGTCAACCTTCTTTATTATTAAAGAAAAAAAACAAGTTTTTTAAACTGAAAGTAAGGAGCGACATTAAAACTTAAAACAAACAGAAATTATTCCGTATATGAAAGGGGCAGTCCCCTCTTCAACGCCTCACTCTTTACGCAAAAGTTTTTTAGTCTTTAAAGAAATTATACTGTATGAAAGATTCTATTTGTAGAATCCAGAGGGAGGCGTGGAGGAGGGGACCGCCCCTTTCATATACGGAAGCCTGTGGGGGCCGGGTAAGTTTTATAGTAGATCCTTACTGTCAGTTTAAAAAACTTGTTTTTTTTCTTTAATTTCTGATCGTTTTTTAGTTAATGCAGCTTTAATTTGCATAAAAATTTTACTTTTCTTTTGCTAAATGGATTTCTTTACAAATTAACTTAACGTAACTAACTTCTATATTCGTATATTTTTCTTCTGGCAAAAAATACAAAGTTGCAGATTTTTGCAGATATGAGCTTGAAACCTATGTAATAGGGTTTTCTGATACGCTGAATCTGACGGTGTGATTTTCATTAAAATTCTTTCACTTGTAGGGGATGTTTCCCCCTCTTTAAAAAATCGAGTAAATTTTCTCAGGCTCGTAGCCTTTGATGAGTAATACTAAAATTAATAAAATTTATATATTTAGGATCAGCATTATAAACACATTTTTTTGATACATTTATTGACATCAAAATTCCGTTTTTAAAAGTTTCGATTTCTATTGAGCCGTATCTCTTGTTTTTTTATTGTTTTTTTTTTTACGTATATGTTATTACGTATATGAAGGGGTTCTCCCCTTAATCAATACCATGCTCTTTACGTTAAAAGTAAAAAAAATTTTGATTCACAAATCCCCTGAATCACAAAGGCCGTTTAATTAGAATAGATAGCTCTTTTGAAATCACTAAAAAAACTGTATCGTAAAGAGAGAGTTATTGACTTGGGGGAGAACACCCACACATGCTTTATAATTTCTGTTCCTTTTAAGTTCTAATATTAATTCTTACATTTCAGTTGAAAAAACTTTTCTTTTTTTATTTAATTTCTGATTGTTTTTTAAATAATGCTTGGAAATCCAGCGCCCCCTTCATAGAAATGTCTCTTACCCCAAAGAAACATCCTCCACGGAAATATTCTCCAGAGTAACCCCCTCCTCTAGCCCCCCCCCCTCCAGAAAAAATCCTTCCTGAAAATGGTTGTTTACTTCCCAATAACCAATAAATAATGCTGGCAAGTCCGGCACTCCCTTCATGGCAATTTCCCTTCCCCCATGAAAACTTCCATCATGAACAGATCCTCCAACACAACCACCGACCCACCCTTCCCTCCCACTACCAGAAAAAAAACTTCCTGAAAACTTCTGTATACTTCCCAATAACCAATACTATATGTTAACATTGGGTAAAGTTCATAACTTTTAGCCCTCCCTCTGGGAACTTCGGGAGATTAAGTCACCCTAAAAGACATATTTATCGTATTTTTGACCATGTTGAACCAAATGGCTATCTCAAAATTTTGATCGGGTGACTTTGGGAAAAAAATAAGCGTGGGAGGGGGCTTAGTTGCCCTCCATTTTTTTTGGTCACTTAAAAAGGGCACTAGAACGTTTAATTTCCGTTCCAATGAACCCTCCCATGATATTCTAAGACCACTGGGCCAATATGATCACCCCTGGTAAAAAAAAAACAACAAAAAACAAATAAACACTCATCCGTGATCTTTCTTCTGCCAAGAAATGTAAAATTCTACGTTTTTGTAGATAGCAGCTTGAAAATTTTACAGTACGGTTCTCTGGTACGCTGAATATGATGGTGTGATTTTCATTAAGGTTCTATAACTTTTAGGGTGTCTTTCCCCCTTTTTTTGAAAATCAGCCAAATTTTCTCAGGCGCTTAACTTTTGATGGGTAGAACTAAACTTGATGAAAGTCTATATATTTGAAATCAGCATTGAAATCTGATTCTTTTGATATATCTTTTGGTATCAAAAACCCGTCTTCTAGAGTTTCGGTTACCATTGAGCCGGGTCGCTCCTTACTTACAGTTCGTTACCACGAACTGTTTGATATGCTATGCTTACCTTTTTAAAAAAAATCACTTGAGATTACTTTCATAAATGAAAGTTGTTATTTTTCGTTTTATTTTGAAATTATGAATGGTTGAGCGGGCAACCAAGTAGCAGAGCTCTCACGGGAGGGGGGGTCGAGGAAGCGAAGCAAACAAATGAATGTAAAAATTTTGGAAACTATTAGAAAATTCTTCATGTTTTTGTGGAGTACGGGCCATATGGCCCCTCCTTGCCTTTGTGCTAGAGTTGAACACTCGTCATCTATTTAATTCTTAATCAATTTGTTAATAGTTTCAGATAACTTTGTTTTGAAATTTTATGTCAGAGGAAAATTTTGTAAGCCAGACAAGCGTATAAATATAGAGAGAACGTTTTTTCCGTAACGTCAAATCTAGAAAATAATTAGAGAATTGGAAGATCGCACATGAACTAGCAAAAAATTTGAACTAGTAAAACTAGAACTGCAAAAAATTAAAACTTGGACTAACAAAACGTCTCAAATTGGACTGAACTTCATAGGATTTTTCTTAAGGCTTTTTTTATGTTCCAGGGCTTTTTTGAACTGGAAATTTCCCCACTGGAGATTCCCCCGCGAAAAATTTCTCCCTGTGGAAAATCCCCCTCCACCAAAAATTCTCGCAATGGAAAGATCCCCCAGAAAATTATCTTCCACAGAAAATACTTCCCAAGCATTAATTGTATTTCTGTTTTTATCTTATTTTTAAACGATCGTGTTTTTAAATGTATTAAATAAAAAAAACAAGTTTTTTAAACTGAAAGTAAGGAGCGACATTAAAACTTAAAAAGAACACAAATTAGTCCGTATATGAAAGGGACGGTCCCCTCCTAAACGCCTCTCTCTTTACGCTAAAGTTTTTTTTTGTTTTAAAAAATAAAGTTGTGAAACATATTAAAAATTCAGAGCAAAGAGCGAGGCGTTGTGGAGGGGACAGCCTCTGTCGTATATGGCCTAATTTCTGTTCGTTTTAAGTTTTATTGTCGCTCCTTACTTTCAGTTTAAAAAACTTGTTTTTTTTATTTAATTTTTGAACGTTTTTGAATAAATACAGCTTTTGATCTTGGCTCACCGTACATGAATAATTAAAACAAAATTTTCATATTAATCTACTTTTATTTAGTTAAATGGCTTTCTCGAAACTTTTTTAATTATATTTACGAACGTTTTTATTAGTAATAAATATACGTAACTTACGAATTAACTTACGTAGCTAATTTCTATATTCATATATTTTTAATTTGTTTATTAGGGGGTTCGCCCCCTAGTCAATACCTTGCTCTTTAAGCGAAATTTCGAATTTTGTTCCAATTCTTTAAAAATTACCGCTTAATCACAAAGGCCTTTAATTAGAATAAATAGCTCTTATTAAATTAATAAAAAATCTTTGGCTTAAAGAGCGAGGTATTGACTACGGGGTGAACCCAATCATATATGTAATATTTTCTGTTCGTTTGAAGTTTCGATGTTGCTGCTATTGCAGTTGAAATACTTGTTTTTTTTTTATATTAAATTTCTGATCTTTTTTAAATAATGCTGGGAAGTCCGGCGTCTCGTTCATAGCAATGTCCCTTCCCCCATTAAAACTTCCTTCATGTAAAGATCCTCCCACATAACCCCCGACCCCCCCCCTCCCACTACCAGTAAAAATCTCCCCTGAAAACGTCTGTATACTTCCCGATAACCAATACTATATGTTAACATTGGGTAAAGTTCATAACTTTCAGCCCTCCCCCGGGAATTTCGGGGATTAAGTCATCCTAAAAGACATACTTATTATATTTTCGAACATGCTGAACAAAATGGCTATCTCAAAATTCTGATCAGGTGACTTTGGGAAAAAAATCAGCGTGGGAGGGGGCCTAGTTGCCCTCCATTTTTTGGTCAATTAAAAAGGTCACTAGAAATTATAATTTCCATACCAATGAGCCCTCCAACGATATTCTAGGACAAATAGTTCTATACGATAAACCCTGGGAAAAAAAAACAAAAAAAAAACAAACAAAATCACACCCACCAGTGAGATTTCTTCTGGCAAAAAATGCAAAAATCCACATTTTTGTAGATGGAAGCTTGAAACCTCTACAGTAGGGTTCTCTGATACGCTGAATATGATGGTGTGATTTTCATTAAGGTTCTATAGGTTTTAGGGGGTCTTTCCTCCTTTTTTTGAAAATCAGCCAAATTTTCTCAGGCGCCCAACTTTTTATGGGTACTTAAACTCAATTAAATTTATATATTTGAAATCAGCTTAAAAATTTGATTCTTTTGATTTATATATTTGTATCAAAATACCGTTTTCTAGAGTTTCGGTTACCATTGAGCCGGGTCGCTCCTTACTTACAGTTCGTTACTACGAACTGTTTGAAAAGTATTTGAAAATTCTGTTCGGAAAATTCTCTCCGTGGACAGTTCTCCTCCCAAAAAATTCCAATGCTTCTCCCCCCGAAAGGCTCAATGACGTTCACCACCCCACCCCAAATCCCACAGGAAATTCCCCCCCCCCCCTCACAAAATTGCTTTCTGACAATTTTCCTCTGGAAAATTTTCCCACGTGTAGAATAAGGGCCACATTTTTAAATTTAAAAGTATTTGAAAAATTAGATTAGGATTGTAGGATAATTAATCTTCAGAAAATGTTAATAATGTGATTGGAAGCAACCTTCAAGTATTTGTGTTCAGTGATCTGTAATTTCAGTCACCGCAAAAAGTACTCCAAAGATTAAGAAGGTCTTTCGGGGGGGGGGAGTATTTTAGACCTAAAACCTTCGCAATAGTGTACTCCTTCTCAATAGCTTCTTAAAGTTTCTTGTCGACGGACAGACATTTATTCGATTTTATTTACACAGATGAACAACGTGTCAGAATCTCGCTCGTTCAGAAAACCTTACCAGTGTAGCGGTAAGGTAGCGGAAAACCTTACCAGTGTATATGTAGAAAACCTTACACATATCATAACGCTGCATCTAACGATTAGTTGTTTCTCTACCACCAGAAGTAATCCCAGGAAGCCCATTCATAAACTGTGTTAAGAGGATTTTCAACCGTTTTGCAGAGTATATTAATAATTACCAGACATTAGTGACATATTCTTAGTATAGCTAGAGCTATAAATTTTGCAGCAAAAAAAAAGAAACAAACTGTAAAAGCCTTAAAAAGCTGTATCAATCATTCATAAAATAGCCATTTAATATAGGAAATGTTAAAAAACATTTTATAGAATTTAAAAAGAGGCGATACATGAAAACCAAAAATTAAATGCGAGTACTAAAATGGAGACAAAAGGAAACAGATTCTAAAGTAAGGGTTTAAAAAAAAAATCACAAAAAGGGTAGGAAAAACTGATTTTAAACCTAAAACACTAAAAATAAAGAAAAAAGATGTGCTAGACGTTTCTAACAAAATATGTTGAAGTGTAACAGTAGCCACAAAGCCTAGCCACGAAATCAGTGCTTAAAGTATCCCCAAATTTTCGAGATTTCTCCAAAAGAAAGTTGGGTTCTCTGAAATCCCACGAAAACTACATCAGTCATGGGACAGCTGTTAAGTTGGCCAGGAGTCCGGGACTCCCGGACTCCTGCTGTTTCCTTTCCGTTTTCTTTCCTTTGTTTTCTTTCGCTGTTTTCTTTCCTTTTTAGTTTTATCGTCTTCTTTTTAGAATTAATTATTTCCTTTGGTTTATCTTACCAGTCTCAACGCTAAACATGGTTCACTGGATATCTGACCAACATCATAGTCATCACTTTTTCCCATATTCACTGCATTCATAGTCCCGATTTTAGCTCTTTCTGTACTTGTCAAGGGAACTGAAATTGTCCTTTGGAGTTATTAAGGCTCTAATTTTCTTTTAGCTTTCTTCACATGTCTGTCAAACGGTCCGATGATATTACATGTACTTACTTAAGAGTAAAATGCAGAGCCTATCTCAGCTCCCTTCCTCAAACGTCTCATCTAGACTAATAGAAAGAAATATTTGAAACAGAATGACAAATTTTCCCTTGAGGATATTCGTTTTTCTCTGCTTTACTTTCCTAGCTTAAATCTTACAGAGGGTGAAATTCGAGAAATTTTATTTCTGCCAAGTTCAAGGAAGGAAAAGGTGAATGCCAAGGTTAAAATGTATATACTTACACGGATATAAGCTGACGAGGCTCGGCATGGGTAAGGCTGAAGTAGGTATGCTCAAGCCCAATAATATATAATTTGTTCAATTTCCAGCAAAAAAAAGTTCTAATTTATAGATGGTATAGAGGTATTTATGCAGGCTTTTCTGGGGGGGGGGGTTGTAGTTTTGGCCAAACAGTAAAAATAGTTACTTGTGGGAAAATTTTTAGAAACTATAGGGTAATCGTAAAAAGCTCGAGATTTCACGGTCTTTAGGTAAAATTAGCCAAGCGGTTGGCACGCTAGACTTGAAAATTTTGGCCGTGAGGACGAGGATTGGAGACCTGGCGTTGCTGGTAATTTGGTTTGTAACGGGGGTCAATGGCGTGACTCTGTAAGCTCAGCCAGATTCGACCATGCTCTAAATGGGTACCTGAAAAAATCCGGGGAAGGTAAACAGGAAGGGTTTGCCAAAGCACAGGATGGCTGACCCCCCACCCCCCAATACACTTCTTGGCTGAAGAGCCATGAAACGGAGATCAGCTCCGTCAGTAAGGATTGTAAAGTACAATGCTGTATTCTTTACCTTTATCTACCTAGAAAAAATTACCACCCATTTCATATACATATTTGTGTATATTTTATCGAAATAAATATGGAGACCGGAAAAAATGAGACTCCTACTTTTGCCTTTAGTCAAAATACCTATTCGTAGATATTAAAATAGATAGAGCCTATTACTTTTGTTCCATTAAATGTGGGTAAACCCTTTGAAAATCATGAAAATTTCATGGCGATCTCCTATTATATGACAAGCAGTTTGAATCATATTTGGCAATGAGTGAGTGTTATTAGGAACACGTTAAAAATATAAAGCGTTCAGAGGTATAGCCTTAGAGGGAAGGAGAAAAGTGTTCAGAGGTATAGCTTTCGAGGGAGTTTCCTTAGAGGAAACTCCTCCCTAAAAATAGAACCACCTACAAAAAGTAACAAATCTCAACGAAGCTTGATTGAATTCCATTCACTTCTTTGTAACTCATCAGATTTCTTGCCACAAACTTCAATAACATACCCAGACTTATAATCAAGCTTACATAACACTCACAATTAACCCCCACACAACACATTAACCACAACACAATTAACCACAACACAACCCCCTATTGTGTTTGTGTGTTGGCAGATATGTATAGAAATAAGCAACGAAATCGTGATAGCTGATTTTTCGTGGATTGGGGAGGGGGGGTCGATTGCTTTTATTTGCTGATCAGAAAAATCTTGACGGTCAAGGTTCTTGTTAATTAAGTGATAAAGGAAAACAATTTGAATGTAAAGAGCGACATTAAAAGTCAAAACGAACAATTATTCTATATTTGAGTGAGGCTGCTATCCCGTTAATCACCTTTCGTTTTCTTTTGAAATTTTTGAATAATTCTAAAGATTGTTCGTCCCCTTTTTCTGTAATTGTGCAAATCAAATTAATAAAAATGCGGTTAAGGTAGGAAATGAGGTTAGCAGCTGGTTTTGTATTAAATCAGGAGTTAAGCAGGGTTGTGTTCTATCCCCTTTTATATGGATTATTTTGATGGACTTTGTCTTAAGGAGCGCAGGAAAGGCAATGGGAGACCACGGAATCAAATGGGGAGGAAAAAGTCTCCTGGACTTAGATTACGCTGATGATTTAAGCATCCTAGATGAAAATGTGAGCGAAATGAATGAAGTTTTAGAGGTTTTGTTAGTTCAGGGTGCTAGAATAATTTTAAAAATTAATGTTAAGAAGACTAAGTCACTAAGGCTGGGAATAAGTGAAGATGAAAAGGTGACGTTAGGTAATGAAAAGATTGATCAGGTGGGCAGCTTCACTTACCTTGGGACTATCATTAGTAAAGATGGTGGGAGCAGTGAAGATGTAAAAAGTTGAATAGCAAAGGCTCAGGGTGTTTTTTTTTTTCACAGTTAAAAAAAAGTTTGGAAGAATAGGAAGATAATTCTGCAAACCAAGATTAGAATATTAGAAGCTACAGTGATGACAGCGGTCAAATATGGCTCTGAAGCATGTGCGCTCAGAAAAGCGGATGAAGATTTGCTAGATATTTTCCAGAGAAATTGCTTAAGGACGTACCCGGCTGACTGACAGTATTTCAAACAATAGGCTATACGAAAAATGTGGTTCAATACCGTTCTCTAGGGCTATAATGAAAGAAAGGTTGAGGTGGCTCGGGCAAGTTGTGCTGATGAAGGATGACAGATTGCCGAAGACTGTTTTTTTCGGCCAACCGTCTAGGGCTAAACGGAAAACAGGATGTCATCGTCTGGGGTGGGAGGACGTCATAAAGAAAGCTTTGAAGGAAATGGTAACATCGTGGGCGGGTGTAAAAAAGGAGGCTTTGAATAGATTGGGATGGAGGAGGAGCATGCGTAGCTGTGTTGGCCTCAGGCGGCTTGGTGCTGCGGTGTGTTGTTAGTAGCCTAGTAGTAGTAATAAATTAATAATAGCCACGTTTTGTAGTTTAGGGTCTCGACATGCTAATCAGCCCCCCCCCTCCACAGCTTCGCTGGTGTGGGGGGGAGGGCAGAGATCAGATCTAATAGATCACCTACAGCAGAGATCAGATCTGATAGAAGCCATAAAAAGGCTGCGGTGAGTTGTTAGTAGTAGTAGTAGTAAATTAACAAAAACCAGGTTTTGTAGAAAACCAGGTTTTGTAGAAGCCATAAAAAGACAAAATTATTTTCTGGATTTTAAGTGATTCACGGATTACAGTTACTACAGCACAAAGGGATTTTAAGTGATCAGGGAAGTTTTCTGTTCTTCGTAGCTTTCTCTGTTCATCGGTTCAAGTGGATTTCCTCGTTTTTTCTTGTTTTTCTTTCCTTGCCGTTTTGATATTATCATTTTTGTTGAGTTATTTCATTTTTTTTATCAATTTACACAAACAGTAGGCCTATGGCAAATTTTTTGGACAGAATTAGACAGAACGCACAACTACACTAAAATACATGTACCCCACATACGTCATAATGAGGGGGGTCATTAGTTTGGCTGTACTTCTTTATCTTTGTATTAACAACTTGATATCAATTAGTATAAGTAGTATTTTCAGCTTTAATTTTTGAAACCTCCATAAGTTAATCAGTAATAGCAAAGTTAATTTACTAGTGACTAAAGTCTTCTTCTACAAGAAATTGTAATTAAAGTTTTGGGCTTAAGCAATGAAATTCGACAGATTCTGACTGTACTTCTGCCGTATAAACGATCATAACTTTTTAAAATTTGATTTTGCCTCTTGTTTGTTTTATGTGATGACATTTGATGACAGAAGCTTGTTTGTTTAATGAGTTGCTGAAGAGAGAATTACTTACTCAGATAACGTACTTGGCCCCTATTTTGGGTTTTCATCATCTCTGGTCTTTTTGATCCCACTCCCCTGTACACAATGAAGCATTCACTAGGGCCATATGGGTAAATTTCTTGAAGTAACCAATTGTTTTAAGGTCAAACCAGTCTAGGTTTCCCAATTTTTCTTCTGTACGGTTTTTCTTTTAGTTGCCACTGTTCCTTTTTGCTGCACATTCCCAGGCCATTATTAATATTGCTCTTTCATTCAGTGTGAAGCACATTATTTAAAGCCATTTCTTTGACGTATTTTCTTGTTTTATTTAAGACCAGAATGCTTTGTAATAAGACCGTTTCCAGAAATATTTAAATATATAACATTTTGCCATTTCATCAACAGTCATTTGTATCCACAATGGAGTCAAGTCCAAATTAAAGCCGTATAAATATGGGAATTTGTCTGGGTGTTCACCTCATAATAATTACGCAGTTTGTAATACCAAACCTACGTCTGTTTTCTTATATCCTATGCTCAACGTTTGAAAATATATCCTAAACTCAATGCAGTTTCAAAAACTTATATCCCAGGCTAAGAAACATAAAACTTGATGATATGCGTACTAAATTGCGGAGATATAAAGGATGGTGCGTAGGCAGGGAGTATGGCTTATGACGGCTAATTAAACTTCTATGTCTTGCTTAGATTGGGAAGGTATTAACAATAGAATGCTACTTGCACACTTTAAGATCAATAGTGAAAGGTGTCAGTCTATGTGTCCCGGCAAAACCGACTGATATGAAGGAGACAGTAGTGACTCAGATGAAATTTACATGCAGTTACAGGAAGAATTTGGCCAGATCCCCGATAAAAATATTGCAGGTTATTGTAGGACTTTATTGCCCAAATTGGTACAAAGAGGTAAATTTGGTAAATTTGGTAAATTTGGTGTAGGAACGGAAGATAACAATGGTAACGGGCTGGTGCATTTTTGTAGGTACAATTAAATAAAAAAAAACAAGTTTTTTAAACTGAAAGTAAGGAGCGACATTAAAACTTAAAACGAACAGAAATTATTCCGTATATGAAAGGGGCTGTCCCCGCCTCAACTCCGCGCGCGTTAAGCTAAATTTTTTTTTTGTTTTAAAAATAAATTTTTTAGAAATAGTCAAAATTTAGGGTAAAGAGCGAGGCGTTGAGGAGGGGGCAGCCCCGTTCATATACGGAATAATTTCGGTTCGTTTTAAGATTTAATGTCGCTCCTTACTTTCAGTTTAAAAAACTTGTTTTTTTTATTTAATTTCTGATCGTTTTTTAGTTAATGCAGCTTTTATTTGTATAAAAATTTTACTTTTCTTTTGCTAAATGGATGTCTTTACAAATTAACTTACGTAACTAACTTCTATATTCGTATATTTTTCTTCTGGCAAAAAATACAAAGTTGCAGATTTTTGCAGATATGAGCTTGAAACCTATGTAATAGGGTTTTCTGATACGCTGAATCTGACGGTGTGATTTTCATTAAAATTCTTTCACTTGTAGGGGATGTTTCCCCCTCTTTAAAAAATCGAGTAAATTTTCTCAGGCTCGTAGCCTTTGATGAGTAATACTAAACTTAATAAAATTTATATATTTAGGATCAGCATTATAAACACATTCTTTTGATACATTTATTGACATCAAAATTTCGTTTTTAAAAGTTTCGAATACTATTGGGCCGTATCGCTTGTTTTTTATTGTTTTTTTTATTACGTATATGTTATTACTTATATGAAGGGGTTCTCCCCTTAGTCAATAACACGCTCTTTACTTTAAAAGTTAAAAAAAATTTTTATTCATAAACCCCTGAATCACAAAGGCCGTTTAATTAGAATAGATAGCTCTTTTGAAAGCACTAAAAAAAAACTGTAGCGTAAAGAGCGAGGTATTGACTTGGGGGAGAACCCCCTCACATACGTTATAATTTCTGGTCGTTTTAAGTTCTAATATTCCTTCTCACATTTCAGTTGAAAAAACTTGTTTTTTTTTTATTTAATTTCTGATCGTTTCTTAAATAATGCTTGGAAATCCGGCGCCCCCTTCATAGAAATGTCCCTTACCCCAAAGAAACATCCTCAAAGGAAATATTCTCCAGAGTAACCCACTCCTCTAGCCCCCCCCTCCAGAAAAAATCCTTCCTGAAAATGGTTGTATACTTCCCAATAACCAATAAATAATGCCGGGAATTCTGGCGCCCCCGTCATGGCGTTTTTGCGTTCTCAATTAAAACTTTTTTAATGAACATATCATCCAACATAACCATCGACCCATCCTTCTCTTCCACAGCCAGAAAAAAAACCTCCTGAAACTTCTGTATACTTCCCAATAACCAATACTATATGTTAGCATTGGGTAAAGTTTCATAACTTTTAGCCCTCCCTCTGGAAACTTCGGGGGATTAAGTCATCCTAAAAGACATATTTATCATATTTTCGACCATGCTGAACAAAATGGCTATCTCAAAATTTTGATCGGGTGACTTTGGGAAAAAAATAAGCGTGGGAGGGGCCTAGTTTCCCTCCATTTTTTTGGGTCACTTAAAAAGGGCACTAGAACTTTTAATTTCCGTTCCAATGAGCCCTCCCACGATATTCTAGGACCACTGGGTCGATACGATCACCCCTGGGGAAAAAAAACAAAACACAAACAAACACACAAACCCCCTAAAAAATAAACACGCACCCGCGATCTTTCTTATGGCAAAAACTGCAAAATTCTATATTTTTGTAGTTATGGGCTTGAAATCTGGATTTTGGGGTTTTTTGATATGCGGAATATGGTAGTGTGATTTTTTTTAAGATCCTATAATTTTTAGGGAGTATTTCTCCCTTTTTTTGAAAATCAGCCAAATTTTATCAGGTGCGTAACTTTTGATTGGTAGGACTAAACTTGATGAAAGTTATATATTTGAAATCAGCATTGAAATTTGATTCTTTTGATATATCTATTGGTATCAATAACCCGTTTTCTAGAATTTCAGTTACCATTGAGCCGGGTCGCTCCTTACTTACAGTTCGTTACCACGAACTGTTTGATAATTCAGTTATAGCCAAAACGCTGTTTGGTAACAACATGGCCAATAAGTTAGCATGGAACTCGCATGATGGCAAGACAAATGGCAAAACTAGACAAGACAACTGACCATGGGTCCCCATATGGAGGGGCAAAGGGGGCCTCCAGCCCCCCTGGTTGAATGATGCTGCCTTATATTTTATATTTTAGTTTTGAGATTTCTATTATATAGCACTGCAAGTGCCGATTAGACCAGCTAAGCCCCTCCCCCCTAAAATTCAGCTTATGGGCGCCAATGCAACTGACACAATAATCTAGGTACAGCCGATACGATGTTTGGTCATCACATGGCCGATGATTTAGCATTGAACGCACATGATGGCAGATAAATAGCATTACTGATTATTTGATTGCAGCGCCAGATGCAACCTGATAAAAAACGAATTCAAACCCATCGCAAGTGAAAACTAAGAAACGCGTTTTGAAAAAAAAACCTGTCAATCGAGGAAGAATCACCATTTGAAGCTAATTCAGGAAGGGTAACTGTTACTTCGATTAAAATAAAGGAAATTTTATTGCAAAATCAAACTTATTGGAATTTAATATTGTAAGTCAAAGACTTGCAGGATTGATACCGGACATTAAGGTATATACGAACGCCATTATTAATAATAAAAGTAATGGTTGCCATCTATTTGTGTCTAGAATTAATTTAAATCTAAAGATAACGGTGCTCTGGGTATTTGTGACGCCATTAGAGTCCAGGATGGGAATTTGAAACAAACTTCTCAAGAATAAATGGATATGAAACTAGAGAGTTTAGAATTTTACACTTAGAAGGTAAATGGGGGTAATTTGTGAAAATCGTTTGCAAAGTAGAAGAAGATGTCTTAGTGAGAAAGATGAAAAAGCAGCTAGGAATATTAACGAGCACTTGGTTTAAACTTGGTAGAAGAGAGAAGGAGTTTTTACAAGAAGTCTCTGAGTAATAGATCTTATGAGAAACAGAGGAAAAATAAAGGAAAAAGATAAGGTACTGGTACTTGTGTATTATACGCCACTCAAGCTCTTCATTTAATTGGAACCTATTTCTTTGACGCTCAATCCTAATGAAATATTACAAAATATGATGAAAATTTAATATTTTAGAAACAAATTTGGGCTATATATTTGCAAACTAGGGGGGGTAAAGTATTTTGGATCTGCACGCAAAATGTGAACTAAGAATTGTTTTCATAGTGAAAACTGTCCAAATACTTTACCCTCACCCCCACCCTTAATGTGCAAATATATAGCCCAAATTATATATTTCCCATCTATTCGTTCACTTGTCTTTGTCTTGTCTCGCGCTAGGCTGAAAGAAACTAACAAAGAAAACGATTTGTTCTCGAGTTTTAAACAGCGTGAACTTGACTGAGTGGCGTATCAAACAGTTCGATCGTGGTAACGAACTGTAAAGTAAGGAGCGACCCTGCTCAATTGTAACAGCAACTCTAAAAAACTGAATATTGATAACAACAGATACATCAAAAGAATCAGATTTTAATTTTGATTTCAAATATATAAGTTTCATCAAGTTTAATCTTACTCATCAAAAGTTACGCGCCTGAGAAAATTTGGCGGATTTTCAAAAAAAGGGGGAGAGACCTCCTAAAAATTATAGAACCTTAATGAAATTCACACCATCATATTCAGCGAATCAGAGAACCCTACTGTAGAGGTTTCAAGCTCCTATCTACAAAAATGTGGAATTTTGCATTTTTTGCCAGAAGAAAGATCACGGGTGCGTGTTCATTTGTTTGTTTGTTTTTTTTTGTTTTTTTTTTCCCCAGGGGTAATCGTATTGACCCAGTGGTCCTAGAATATCGTAAGACGGCTCATTGGAACGGAAATTAAAAGTTCTAGTGCCCTTTTTAAGTGACCAAAAAAATGGAGGGCAACTAGGCCCCCTCCCGCGCTCATGTTTTTCTCAAAGTAACCCAATTAAAATTTTGAGATAGCCATTTTCTTTGGCATAGTCGAAAATCTAATAAATATGTCTTTTACGATGATTTAATCCCCCACAGTTCCCAGGGGAAGGGCTGCAAGCTATGAACTCTGCCCATTGCTTGCATATTGTATTGGTTATTGGGAAGTATACAGACATTTTCAGGAAGAATTTTTTTTTGTGGGGGGAGGGGGGCTTGAGGAGGGGGTTACTCGGGAGAATTTTTCCGTGGAGGATGTTTCTTTGGGGTAAGGGACATTTCTATGAAGGGGGCGCCGGATTTCCAAGCATTATTTAAAAAACGATCAGAAATTAAATTTAAAAAAAACTAGTTTTTTCAACTGAAAGTAATAAGCAACATTAGAACTTAAAATGAACAGAAATTAGTTCGTATATGAGGGGTTTCTCCCCCAAGTCAATACCTCGCTCTTTATGCTACAGTTTTTTTTTAGTTCTTTCAAAAGAGCTATCTATTCTAATTAAACGGCCTTTGTGATTCAGGTGTGTGTGAATTAAAATTTTATTTAACTTTTAACGTAAAGAGCGTGGTATTGACTAAGGGGAGAACCCCATCATATACGTAATAACATAAACGTAATAAAAAAAAACAATAAAAAAAACAAGCGATACGGCTCAACGCTTGACTCTTTATTATCGGAAGAAATTTCAAAGCCCCGCCCAAATAGTAAAATATCTGTTTCTGTTGATGATGTAACGGTAGCAATTAAAGCTCTAAAAAGTAAGCATTCTTTTGATCATGATGGTATACATTCAAACCATATAAAATGGGCATCCCCCAAAGCAATCTTTCTCCTCGTTACTCTTTTTACTACTATTCTTTCTTCTGGAGTTCTTCCAACTAGCTTTTCTCGTGCTACCACTTCACCCCTTTCAAAAAAAGGAGGGAATACGAATCGATGTTCTGATTACAGGCCGATTACTGTTTCGTGCCAGAATAGCAAAGTTTTTGAGTTAGTTTTATTAAAGTATTTGGAGTCTTGTAACCAAGGCCTGAATCAAATTGGGTTCCGTAAGGGTCTAAGCATGGATGTTGCTCATACCCTCCTTTCAAGAATAATATCCTTCTGTAAGCAATGGGATAGAGTTTATACACTTGCGTTAGATTTTGCGGCTGCGTATGATTCAATTATCCATTCTTGGGCTATGACTGCGCTTCTGAAGAATAATGTCCCACTACCAGTAGTTTTGGTTTTAAAAAAGTGGTATGGCTCCTCTCGTATTCGTATTAAGTGGAAGAATCAGTTTAGTGATTATAATGTTAAGTTATGTAGGGGGCTGAGACAAGGAAGCATTATTTCTCCTTTGATTTTCAATATTACTGTTTCGGGGCTATTTGATCAAATTCAGTGACTTTTATTTATGGTAAAGGTTATGTTCTGTCGTGGATTGCTTACGCAGATGATTTACTCCTTTTGAGTCGATCGCTTCAGTCACTTCAACAAAATGTATATTTTTTAGCAAAGGTTTTTAGTGAGCATGGACTTCGTTTTCGCCCTGAAAAGAGTCAGTTTTTAATTCTTGGTCCTAAGGCTAATGATCTCGTTAATTCAGAAATTTCTGTCCATATTTATTATAGTATTTAAAACCTTTGGAATCTCTTTCATATCTTGGTGTACCTTATGGACCAACTTTAGCTCTATGCTGTGCTTCTGTTTCTAAAGCAGTTAAGAGTAGAATAGCGTCTAGTTTTGGGGTAGTAATTTGTCTTCGCGATCTTCTTTCTCGGAAATCACTGGCTCGGGTATATAATACAGTCGCTTTGCCTCAAATTTTAGTTTTTTCATCGCTTCTCCCCTTTTTTAGAATTAGTAATATTGCGCATGTTAAAACCACATTTTTTATTTTTGCTAAGTTCCTTTGCCGCTTTTCTAAATCTGAATCAAATACTTTTTTAATGAATGCATATAAAATAAAAAAACCCTGTTGATGTTTTGGAGAAAAAGCAAAAGAATTTTTTATTCAAATTAAATATTTTTTCTGATAATTTATATAGAGCTGCGCACGAAGCTTAATTTATTTTATTTTATTTAATTTTTGAATGAAGTGTTAATTTGTGAAGTGTTAATTTATTATCTATTGAATGAAGTGTTAATTTGTGTGGTAATTTTGATTGAAGGCCTTTGTGTATTTGTTGTTATATAGTTTAAAATAATTTTATGGCCTGTTGATTAGCGGTTATTATTTTTATTTATTTCTTTTTTACTCTTCGTATTCGGAGGAAATAAAAAGTTTGAATTGAATTGAATTGAATAGTAAGCGAAACTTTTAAAAACGGAACTTTGATGTCAATAAATGTATCAAAAGAATGGGCTTATAATACTGATTCTAAATATACAAATTTTGTTAAGTTTAGTATTACTCATCAAAGGCTACAGGCCTGAGAAAACTTACCTGATTTTTTAAAGAGGGGGGAAACATCCCCTAAAAGTGAAAAAATTTTGATGAAAATCACTGTCAGATTCAGCGTATCAGAAAACCCTATAACATAGGTTTCAAGCTCATATCTGCAAAAATCTGCAACTTTGTATTTTTTTTCCAGAAGAAAAATATACGACTATAGAAGTTCGTTACGTAAGTTAATTTGTAAATTACGTCAGAACCAAATTTAGAGACAGCCATTTAGCAAAAGAAAAGTAAAATTTTTATGCAATTTTTTTTTACTTATTCAATGACGTTGAGCCAAAATAAAAGCTGTATTAACTAAAAAACGATCAGAAATTAAATAAAAAAAACAAATTTTTTAAACTGAAAGTAAGGAGCGACATTAAAACTTAAAACGAACAGAAATTATTCCGTAAATGAAAGGGGCTGTCCCCTCCTCAACGCCTCGCTCTTTACGCTTAAGTTTGACTCTGTCTCACAACTTTATTTTTTAAAACAATACAAAACTTTTGAGTAAAGAGTGAGGCGTTGAGGAGGGGACAGCCCCTTTCATATACGGAATAATTTCTGTTCGTTTTATGTTTTGATGTCGCTCCTTACTTTCAGATTAAAAAACTTGTTTTTTTTATTTAATAATACACAGATACCAAGGTATTAAAGTGTGAATTAAGTGCGGTCAGTCAGGACTAACCTTGTTGCAGTTACAGTTAAAATGGTGACTTTATTAGTGACAAGGAAAGTTTAAAGGATATATCCTTTAAACTTTGAGAAGAACAATTTGAAAGTGTACTAAATCCCCATAAGGCTGTAGAAAATGATGCAAGAAAGAATATGAAAATTTTAAATGTTTTAGAAGTAAAGTAAGATTTGTTTTGCAAGGAAGAGATAGGGACTGTAATAAAATTACTGAAAAACAACAAGGCCTTAGGTGCTGATAGCGAGGTAAATAAGTTATGAAGTATGGTGGTTACGACATACAGACAAGACTGAAGATTTTATGTATTGTTTTTGAAAAAAGGAAAGCTTCTAGTGATTTTGCAGAAACCTCAACTAAACCTCTCTGCAAGAAAGGTGATAAGGGCTGGTGTGGTGACTACAGAGACATTAGCTTAGTTTCTGTAGGTATCAAATTACTTAGCATTATGATATTTATTTTGCTAAGAGATGTTGTAGATAAGTTTCAAGCTGTACTTTTAGGAAGAGTAGAGAATGCGCTGAACAAAATTTTTGCTCTTATATTGATCATTGAAGAGTGTCTGAATCATCAAGCTCCTTTAGTCTTCAGTTTCTTAAGTTATGAACAGGGATTTAATTCAGCTGATAGAAAAACTTAAGTGGAGATCTTGTCAGAGGTGTCAGTTCCCGAAAATATAGGAAGGGTAAAATATATTTTAAACATATAGTCGAGGGGGTGGGGGGAATTTTATAGTTTTTTGATCTTCTTCAATGGAAATGCAAAAGAAACGTATTTTTGAAAAAAAAATACCAAGAAAAAGGCATTTTTGAAAATCTAGGGAATAAAAAATCTAGGGAAAAAAAGCTTTATATAGTTTGAGGTGGAGGGGGAGTTTTTGCAGCTGTTTATGGCCTCATGGAGCTTTTTAAATCTGAAGATGCATCATAATAAATAAATCTGCGTCAACGCTAAAGATATTGTCTGTGTTATTTTTCTGAAATCTTTGAGAAGTGAATGTGAATTTCATTTGTTCACGTTCATGTTGGAGAATGAGAACTGCTTAGGCCCAATAGCGAGCAAAATCAATTTTAATGGGTACCCGATAATTTTTTTTTTTCTGATTCTAGGCAATGACTTAATCTGAGGCTGTAAAATGGATTTTTCTTAATTTTCCTTAAATACCCTGTGGGGAATCTTGAGGGAATTTATAACTGTACAGGCTAAATAGTTAGAAAGTCAAATTTGAAGCAACTCTAGGAATTTACGAGGATCTCTAGGCAAAAACAAAATTCAAGCATGCGCTCTAGATTTTATTTCTTGAAATCCTTGCTGCAATTTTTTACCAGAATTTGAGTCTTAACGTCAATTTTGACGTTAACTGAGGGAACTGAGGGAATTTAAACTTCAATTGACTCTAAAAAAAATTATTCTTGTTCGATACGTTTTCAAAAGCAAAAAATGTTGAACAAAGATACGACTTCTCTCCATCTGGTGATAAAAATTTCAGATTTCGATATAAATTATAATCAATTAAATAAGGCTAAAAAAATATAATCAAATCTAGTAGCATACATAAATGTTTCCTTTCTTCACGCAAATTCCTTTGTCGTAAAACTGACTGGTTCCATAAGGACTGGCGCTTCCTTCCATGTAGTTTCTAATGTAGTTTGTCTGAGGGTATTGGTACAATGGGTAGCCATATGGATAAGAGTTGTACGTCTGTGCACCTTAAATAAGTAAAATATAATGGGCACCTTCGTTATTTAGCATTATTAGCTAATAAATTGCCGTACTAGCTGACTGGTTAATTTGCAATCCTGTGTCCGTAAGGGCAGGGAATCGAGTCCCGGTGTCACTGATTATTTGTTTAAAACGGGGTCAGCGTTGTGACTCTGTAAGCTCCGTCAGAGTCAACCTAGTTCTAAACGGGTGCCTGGAGAAATCTGGGGGGAAACACGGGAAGGGTCGGATGATTTGCCCCAACCACATATTGCACTCACTGCTGGAGGCCGGGAATCAGGAGGTTAATACCTGTGTTATGCAGACCGTCGGCCAGCATATGACAAAGTAAAGCAAATAAGTTAGCAAAGGAATTCTAAATTTATTCCATCGATATTTATCCTTCCAAACTTATTCCATTGGTGATTATATTTCCATTGAACGGTGTACAAAAGAAAAACAAATAGTGATACAGAGAAACAGAAAATTTAGTTGTAAAAAATGCTGTGACTCAAAATCTTTTGTTCATTCTACTGGTTTTAAATTTAATAAAAGAGAATCAATCACATGTTGCTGTTCTTGTTACTGGCTCAAAATTTTTTCCAGGTTTGGAAACAATGTGCTCAAAATGTATTCCAAGTTGTTAGTAAAGTGGCGTGTTTAAGGGTATTGCTACAATGAATAGCCACATTGATAGGTATTGAACATTTGTACAACTTAAATAAGTATAATACTATACGTACCCTAGCTATTTAGTTATTGGGTGTTATTAATTAAACCAATTCTTAATTAGTAGGTGATTGTATTTCTATCAACAGCTTTATATAAAAAAAAAATACAACAAAAATAAAGTGAATTTCACAAGAAATTGGTAGATTACTGTAAAAAATGCAAGTTTTGCATTTTTCTTCGAGCATATTTCCATTTTAATCTACTGATGATTGCAGTCAGGGTTTCCGCCCCTAGTGATTTGTCACTATCTCTAGTGATTTTTCATATTGCCTAAACAAATTACTAAATCAGCAAATAATGTCGCTAGATTGTTGAAGGGAATCAATAAATCAACCTAAAAATCACTAAAATCTAGTAATTTTTCCACCGGGTGGCAACCCTTATTGTAGTCCTGCTCACAGGGTCCAGGAAATGAATTACTATTAAAATCTTAATATTTCAAGTTATTTTTCAGTTTGTATTTATTTGCTCTCCTTGCAGTGTTCATTCTCTGCTAAAAAAAACAGGATGTAACGATGAAATTTATCCCCATTGACAGGTAAAAAATATATATAATAGCTATTTTATACATAAATTAATTAGCTTATCTCTAGATCATATTTAAAACATGTAAAAATTGAATTATGTGGCCCACAAACCAATTCACTCTAATAACAATGGCCCTTTTCCAAAAGAGGTTGCCCACGCCTGGCTTAAATGAATAGCTAGATGAAAAATGAACATACCTAGCTGAGAAAATGGCTGATACTGCGCAATTGGCTGATATGGCGCAATTGATGGATACTGTGCACCAGTCTGCTGTCCATTACGGAAATAGGGATAATGAAACTGTCGCTCTTGTCTAATTTGTCCATTTACTGTCTGATCTTCAGATGTTAGTCTGATAGATTCCACATTTTCAGTTTGTGTACTGTCCTCTACTGGTGCAGCTATGACACAATAAACAGCAATGCAAACAAATACGACCTTAATATAAAATGAACTAAAAATCTGAGCAATTATATACTTGCATAGTTGTTGCAGTAGCTGCAGCTTAGTAAAGAGTAAACCACTGCTCTCTGTAGCCAAAATTCAAAGAACAAACTTTCAGCAAGACTATATCATGTGAAAAATGTTGCAAATTGCTTTAGAACCTTTTTTTAATGGCAAAAAATTTTGCAAGTTTGTGAAACTTCAGTTTTTATCCCTTACCTCTAAAAACAAAATACAAATTCTGTTTTTGCTTAAGTTGTGTTTTTCCAAAAAATATTTGTATGAGGAAGAGTTAAAAAGGTTTGAGCTAGATGGGGTTGAGTAAAGCAGGGTTTAGTTGAATAGGGGTAGAACTGAGCGAAAGCTAAGCTGAATGAGAGTTCGGATGAACAGGTTTTGAGTTAAATGAAGGTTGAAATGAATGGGGCTGATTTGAGTGGGGTTGATGTGAAATTGGATGGAGTTTCATGGGATTGATTTTAACTGAGGTATATTTAATGAGAAATTGAGTTCCATGCGATTGAACTGAATGGGGGCTGATTTGCATAGGGTTACATTGAATAGGGATTAACTTAAACGTAGTTCAGTTAAACGTGATTGAATCTATGGGTGCTGAGATGAATGGGTATTGAGTTTGAAAAAGATTGATGTTGATGTCATGTATTTCTGGGGGTTGATGTGAATCAGTGTTGAGTTTAACAAGGGTTGATACGAATGGGTTGATTGGGGTTGAGTTGAAAGGAGGTTGAGATGAAAAAGGATTGATTTGAACGGTGTTGAGCCACATGCACATCCATTTGGTTGTATCTTGTGTCCGTAGACACACCCAAAGTGCTTATATTCCATTATATGATTACAACGTACGATGTATTTATTTCAAGTTAAATAAAAGCAATCCTGTCTTGTAAAGTGAACAACGCTTCAATGTCAATCCACTTTCGGTATTTATTTAATATTTAATACTCATGATGCTTGGTCTTTAATTACCACGCACTAAAAGAAGGTGCATACAGACGCAAGTATTACCTGCGCCACTTGTAATCTTCTATTGTGCTAAAGTTGGCGCACACACCACGATTTGGCCGTGCTTCGATTCATGGAAACTATTTCCCTTATTACTTTCAGCATAGTTGAGTATAGTAAGTGATGGAGACTGGATTGGTTATTAGTATTTTTCTTTTATATTTTATATTATTATTTTTTTTATATTTTATTTATGTATTATCATTTTTAATTCAGTTATTTATTTATTTTTCCATATTTTTTTTTATTATTATTATTTATTATTATTACTATTATTTATATATATATATATATATATATATATATATATATATATATATATATATATATATATATATATATATATATATATATATATATATATATATATATATATATATATATATATATATATATATATATATATATATATATATATATATATATATATATATATATATATATATATATATATATATATATATATATATATATATATATATATATATATATATATATATATATATATATATATATATATATATATATATATATATATATATATATATATATATATATATATATATATATATATATACATATATATATATATATATATATATATATATATATATATATATATATATATATATATATATATATATATATATATATATATATATATATATATATATATATATATATATATATATATATATATATATATATATATATATATATATATATATATATATATATATATATATATATATATATATATATATATATGTGTGTGTGTGTATGTATGTGTGTGTGTGTATATATATATATATATATAGGATATAGTTTATCTATTTTTGGTTTATTTATAATAGTTTCAATTAAATAGTTGAGGTTTATGTAAATAGTTGAGTTAATGGGTAAGTAGTTACGTGGAGTTTCGCGCGATCGCTAACCTTCATAGGTTTTCTCCAGTGTGAAAGTGTTGTTTAATTTATTTATTTGTTTATGAATGTGGATTAATAAACTTATGAACTTATGAACTTTCAGCAAGTTTTGGATAAAAGGTTGAAATTTACTAATCATCAAAGTATCAACTCATAATTTACTACCAACAAGACTCCATTTCTAACAGTTTTGAATTTTGAAAAAAAAACTGCACACAGAATGTAGCTTTCAAAATTTTTATGTTAGACGTTTCTCATTCAATGTGTATAAAATTAATTATTTCAGGCTAGGCATTTTTGTCTCTTACATATTAAAAAAAAAAACTGATAAAACTGTATATAAGAGTAAAACTGATAAAACTATATATTGTTTTGGGTACCCGGCTGACTGACCGTATTTTAAACAGTAGGCTGTTCGAAAAATGTGGTTCAATCCCGTTTTCTAGGGCTATCATAAGAAAAAGGTTGAGATGGCAAGGGCACGTCTCTACGGATGAAGGATAACATATTGCCGAAGACTGTTCTTTTCGGCCAATCGTCTAGGACTAAACGGAAAGTAAGTTGCACGCGGTTGGGGTGGAAGGATGTCGTAAAGAAAGATTTAAGGAAAATAGGAACTTCCTGGGAGGGCGTAAAGAACGAGGCTTTGACTAGATTATGAGGGAGGAGGAGGTTGCGTAGCTGTGTTGGCCCAAGGTGGCTTGGTGCTGCGGTGAATTGTTAGTAGTAGTAGTAGTAATATAAGACTAAACAGCCAATGAGGTACAGAAAAAACTGTTTTATGCCTGACAATTTTTTGGCCGGCCTTTCCCTTACTCGTGCGTGAAACTGTACAAAAAAAAATTGCTTGATTTCTGTCTACCATTTTATTTTTTATTCTATTTTTTTCAATAGCCCAATCAGACTAAATCAATGTCCAGTGGCAGCAATTGACGAGAATGTAGGAAGGGGGTATGTTTTGTTTCGATCTTTTTTGAGATATAGAAGTTATTTTTCCAAATTTAGGGGAGGAACCATTTTGTTTTTTTGGTTTCCTTGACGAAAATACAAAAACATATGTTTTCCTAAATTTACCCCTCCCCCAGTTTGATGCCCCTGCTCTTGCAACTAAATAAGTTCTGAGAAATCTTAAACACTATAATTTCTTACAAATTTTCTTAGAAAGCCAAATTGCCTTTAATTGGGAGAGGGCTTGTGCCCCTAAAACTACCCCCTGGATAAGCCCTTATCTATACATAAAGAAAATAGATAGACAAAAATGAAGAAACTCACATCTGAAAAATATTATGGATGGCAGTTCCTTGACCTTCTTTTCTTTCATTTTGTTTTTATGTATATAGCGATTTTTCATCTTCCATCCTGGACGTAGAGCCAAATCGTTCTAACTATTTTTAGCTTATTCTATTCACTATATTGATTAAAAACTTTAACCTTCCTTTTATATCTCCAATTTTCATTTTATTTGTAACCCCATCCTTGATTACATAAGCAAGTACCAAAAAAATAGTTTTTTTCCCAACTAGAAGATTAGTAGGCCTATAGTTAACTCAAACAATAAATTATGTAATTTTTAACTATCCCCGCTGCGCATTTTTACATTTAATCAGATTGGTATCTGAAAGATCCATTTGTAGGTATTATGTTTGAGACTCAAATTTGAATAATCTCATAACAATAAAATTACAAACAAAATGTTCCCAACAAAAGATTTTCCTGTTATTTATTATATTATTCGATATGTTATATTATTTATAACACCATCCTTGATTACATAAGAAGCTACCACAAAAATAAGTTTTTACAGCCAGAAGATTTAGTATAGTTAAATCAAACAATAATTAATCTAATTTTTAACTATCTCCGCTGTGCATTTGTTCATTAAGTCAGATTTGAATCTGAAAGATCCATTTTTAGGTATTATATATAAAACTCAAATTTCTAATAGTCTCGAATTGATAAAATTACAAACAAAAGGCTCCTTGCAAAGGTTCTCATGTTATATATTATATTATTTGATATATTATATTATTTATAACTCCATCCTTGATTACATAAGAAGCTACCACAAAAATAAGTTTTTACAGCCAGAAGATTTAGTATAGTTAAATCAAACAATAATTAATCTAATTTTTAACTATCTCCGCTGTGCATTTGTTCATTAAGTCGGATTTGAATCTGAAAGATCCATTTTTAGGTATTATATATAAAACTCAAATTTCTAATAGTCTCGAATTGATAAAATTACAAACAAAAGGCTCCTTGCAAAGGTTCTCATGTTATATATTATATTATTTGATATATTATATTATTTATAACTCCATCCTTGATTACATAAGAAGGTACCAAAAAAATAAGTTTTTCCAGCCAGAAGATTAGTATAATTAAATCAAACAATAATTAATCTAATTTTTAACTATCTCCGCTGTGTATTTGTTCATTAAGTCAGATTTGAATCTGAAAGATCCATTTTTAGGTATTATATATAAAACTCAAATTTCTAATAGTCTCGAATTGATAAAATTACAAACAAAAGGCTCCTTGCAAAGGTTCTCATGTTATATATTATATTATTTGATATATTATATTATTTATAACTCCATCCTTGATTACATAAGAAGGTACCAAAAAAATAAGTTTTTCCAGCCAGAAGATTAGTATAATTAAATCAAACAATAATTAATCTAATTTTTAACTATCTCCGCTGTGTATTTGTTCATTAAGTCAGATTTGAATCTGAAAGATCCATTTTTAGGTATTATATATAAAACTCAAATTTCTAATAGTCCCGTAATAATAAACAAAATGTACTAAACAAAATAATAGGTAATAAGTAAAATAAACAAAATAATGAACAAAAATTTTGGTACTGTTCTAAAATGCGGAAAACAGAAAAGAAAAGCTAAGATAGCCATTACCCGGTAATTGCCTGTCTGACGCTGATTTACAAGGGGTTTCTCACTCCGGGAACCATATTTAAACTTTAATTGTTTGGGATTTAGGGGGGGGGAATGTACCTAGGTTAGGTTAGGTTACGTATTTAATATATGCTATGCTTTACCCCCACCCACTAATGTGCAAATATATAGCCAAAATTTGTTTCTAAACTATTGTATTTTTATCCTGTTTTGTTTTATTTTATTAGCATTAACTAAATTTCACTTATCGCGTTTTTCCCGGATTTTAGAACAGTACCAAAAATTTTCTTACAAACAAAATGTTACTTACAAAGGTTCTCATGTTATACGTTTCACGTTCAATGCTAAAGAATTAACTACTCTAAATTGATGTTTTTTTTACCTTATATATCGAAAAAAAATCGCTGAAGAAACTCTATATAAACGCTATATTACTTTTAAGGTATAGTTAAAACATTATACTATAGCATGACTATTATTTTTGCGGCCGTTCACCTACTTATGCGTGATGATTTGTCAAAAAGTGATCTTACGTCAAGAATTTTCTCACACAGTTCGGATATTTCACAGTTAGGTATATTCATAGGAATAACATAATGCATGATTTTACTGAAACACGTTTTTGAAATCACTCTATTGGACAAACCATCTAAGCAGTCTTAAACACAAAGAAAAAAGTAAAAACCATTTTGTGGCATAAGAATAAGAATGGCATAAGAAAATAGAAAGTTCACTGTAAATAGAAAGTTTTCAGAAATAAAGTTTGACCTTATTTCTGAATTAATTTTTACGTTCTATTATTTTTTAATAGCTGTAAGTGATGATAATGGTGATCTTTTGGACTCGGAGGTATAAACTTTATTTTTTAATAAACTCCCGTAAATTTGAAAAAGAAAACATAATTAATTTTTCTTAAAATAAAACGGTCCATTGCATCCATTTTTTTTTTCAGAAAATTTTGAGGGCAAATTGTTTTCTAATATCTAGAGGGACAAGCTTGCCGTTTTTTTTAATTTTTCAATAAAAATACGAAAGAAATGGGCATTTTTTAATAAAAATACTCCTAAAAAGATATATTAGCAAACAGTTTTCAAAAAAATTGTTAGTCGAGCAGAATATTTAAGAAAAAAATTGGAAAGAAAATTCGTCACAGCCCATTTGGCTAGATAATTCTAAGCATTTCCATGAGGATAAAACGACTCGGAGTTGTTGCAACAAATATTAGCAGCCATGGACAGGGCTGTACCCAGGTTTTTCATTGGTGGGGGGGGGTATTTTTCGGGGGGGGGGGACAAAAAAACTTTCAAAATGCATAAAAAATGGGTTTTTATGCATTCTTGTTACATTTTTACAAATTTGAAAAACTTTTGGGGTTAGGGGGTTCAAACCCCCTAACCCCCCACCTGAATAGGGCCTTGGTCATGGATTCTCTATTAGGTTTAATAATATAGAAACTAGTCACTCTGAGTATCATTTGAATTTAGCTGTTTTCTCACTAAGCACGAAATTTTCCGTACTAAGTGATTAAGTTACGTTACGCTAAGCATTACCTTTCACACTTAAACAAGTCTTTCCCACTAAGCTAACGCAAAAATACATAAAACTATCATAGTCACCTTCCAAGATCATCATAATCATCATAAGCAAGGTATGCAAAATCCACAACGTGATATGGACATTTAACCTCTGATCAAGCGTGAAAAGCTGTCTAGGGAAAATCTATCAATTAGTTTTCAAAAGTATTTATTGCTCATCCAGAAATTCTATTTTATTGCTGAAATATTGGAATTTTCTATAACGTAATGTAAACTGGTCTAAGTAGGTCTCATGTCTACTTATTGTCTACCGTTCTGTTTGATTTTCTGACGGTATGGCAGGCGTTCGATTTTGTAAATCTTGTCGACTTTTTGTCGTCTTTTATACAACAGGAAAAAAAACATTTTTGTTCTATTCGTCGATATAGAAATTATGAATTCAAGCGGCAAATTCAAATAAAAGATGAATTGATGATATTGATATTGATGATTAAAAATAAGAAACATTGTTTGTTTGTGTTCAAGAATGGTAAGGTGCGCTAAAATCAACAATTTAAATTAATAAAAAGCAGACAGATCGTTAATTCAGCAGTAAAGTGTTATATTTGAAAAAAAAGCGTCTAAGAAAATGAGCTCGATATGCTATTCCTATTTGACATAAAAAGCCACAAACAAAACGCCACAGAGCAAAATATTGATATGATATCGATTATCGGTCGACTTTCCAATGCTTCAACTTTGTCGACTAAGTCAACTATGTAATTCAAACGTGACTCTGCTTCGGCGCTATGTCGGTGTTTAAATTTTGCGCTTCAAATTCAGCAGCAACGATTTGATCTGTTAGAGAAATTTTCCAACATCGAAATAGCGTACCATAACCTCGGTACTTCATGCAATTAAATAAAAAAAAAACAAGTTTTTTTAACTGAAAGTAAGGAACGGCGTTAAAACTTAAAACGTAAAGAAATTATTCCGTATGTGAAAGGGGCTGTCCCCTCCTCAATTCCTCGCTCTTTTCGCTAAAGTTTTTCATTCTTTAAAAAAAATAGAGTTGTGAGAAAGTCAAACTTTAGCGTAAAGAGCGAGGCGTTGAGGAGGGGACAGCCCCTTTCATATACGGAATAATCTCTGTTCGTTTTAAGTTTTGATGTCATTCCTTAATTTCAGTTAAAAATAACTGTTTTTTTTATTTAATTTTTGAACGTTTTTGAATTAATGCACGTTTTGATATTGGCTCACCGTACATGAATATTTAAAACAAAATTTTCATATTAATTTTACTTTTGTTTGGTTAAATGGCTTTCTCGAAACTTGTTTAATTTTATTTACGAATGTTTTTATTATTAATAAATATACGTAACTTAAGAATTAAGTTACGTAACGAACTTCTCTATTCATAGATTTTTAATACGTATATTTGGGGGGTTCACCCCCTAGTCAATACCTTGCTCTTCAAGCTAAAGTTCGAATTTTGTTCCAATTCTTTAAAAATTACCCCTTAATCACAAAGGCCGTTAATTAGAATAAATAGCTCTTATGAAAATACAAAAAAATCTTTGTCTTAAAGAGCGAGGTATTGACTAAGGGGCGAACCCAATCATATACGTAATATTTTATGTTTGTTTTAAGTTTTGATGTTGCTCCTTACTTTCAGTTGAAAAACTTTTTTTTATTTAATTTCTGACCTTTTTCTTTAATAATGATGGGAAATCCGGCACCCCCTTCATAGCAATGTCCCTTCTCCCATGTAAACTTCCTTCATGGAAAGATCCTCCCATATAACCCTAGTCTCATCGTTCTCTACGCCGAACCCTCGGCAGGAGCCTTAAGTCAAGTCAAGTCAAAACTTAAAAAGGGCACTAGAACTTTTAATTTCCGTTCCAATGAACCCTCTCACGGTATTCTAGGACCACTGGGTCGATACGATCACCCCTGGGAAAAAAAAAGAACAAAAAAAAAAAAAAAAAAAAAAAATAAACACGCATCCGTGATCTTTCTTCTGGCAAAAATGCAAAATTACACATTTTTGTAGATAGGTGCTTGAAACCTCTACAGTAGGGTTCTCCTGTACGCTGAATATGATGGTGTGATTTTCATTAAGGTTCTATGACTTTTAGGGGGTCTTTCCCCCTTTTTTCGAAAATCAGCCAAATTTTCTCAGGCGCCTAACTTTTTATTAGTAAGACTAAACTTGATGAAACTTATATATTTGAAATTAGAAGTAAAATCTGGTTCTGTTGATGTATCTATTGGTATCAAAATTCCGTTTTTTAGAGTTTCGGTTACCATTGAGCCGGGTCGCTCCTTACTAACAGTTCGTTACCACGAACTGTTTGATTTTATGATGAAGAAGAATGTTCTGGAATTTCAAGTTACAAAAGTTAGACATTTACAAAATACAATATTTTTAACGTTAAAATTTTAGTTACGTTTATGTTTAGCACTTATGTATTATTCCAAAGACACTCAAGAAGTGCAATTAGGTTAATCATAATGAAATACACCAAAGCATGATGAAAATGTAATACTTTAGTTTATATAATAACAAAATTTAGGCTATATATGTGCACATTAGGAGGGTGGGAATAAAGTAGCCTAACCTAACCCAAACTACCCTTACCATTCCCGCACCCCCACCCCTAATGTGCAAATGTGTAGCCCAAATTATACAAGTCAAACGCATTCTGTCACCCGTCACTTTTCTTTGTGGCTTTGAAACCAGTTTTCTGAAATCTTAAATTCAGCAAACTTCTCGACTGTGTTTGGTATAATACATAGGTACCTTATTTTTAACGTTTCAAGTTATTTTCAATGTAGGCCTACGCTAATTTGATTTCAGAAAACTCCTAATGTTTGCTAAGATGGCTGTGTTGGCCCGTGGAAGCACAATCGTTAGGACAAGTTTTAGTCAACAGGTTTCTGTCTGGAGGGTGGAAAAATGGTTTTTGTTGGCTGTAATTTGTTTAAAAATTTGTTCAAATATATATAGGGTAGAGTATGTTGCATCTTTTTGCTGAGTAATCGTCTTTCACAAGTTTCTGTCAATAAGTAACTCCAAAGTCCAAAAGGTCAGACATTTTTGGAGTTGACAGCAATCCATTATCCGGTAATAAAAATAACGGTAATTCTTACTACCTTTTGTAAAGAGAGGGACTGCTTATTTGGTAAACTTGTGGAACTGTTGCTGAGAGCTTGATAACCTACTCAAGACCAAAAAATTAATATTTTCTTTTATACCAATATTCTTTCCTTTCTAAAGTTTAATTGGGGCTACTAGAAATCCCCCAAAAAGGTTTTGAGGGTTACCCCATGGAATGTCATGAAACCACGTTACAGCTATTCATACACCCATTTAGGCTGAAAAACACCGTTTAAAGCTCAATTTTTATGTGAACAGTCCCATAACTCCTTAACTGCTAGAGATCTGGTGACACAAAGCACAAACTTTCTCTGATTTCCCAAGGACATGGGAAGGCTTACCTGGCCCAATCTAAGGGTATGTTATCCGAAGAAGCGTAGATCCCAAATATTGCAAACGTGGAGTGTTCAAACTGTTCATGGTAACAAACCTTTAGTACGGAACGATATGTGTCCATAGTAAGAGTAACTCTACCATAGTAAGAGTAACTTTAAAAATAGAATTTACGAGATTAAAGTAGCCAAAAAGTGATCCGGAAAATGAGGAATTCATCAGTTGTAAAGTTATTCAGGAAAAGTTACGAACCTTAGGAAATTTGGTGAATTTAAGAAATAAGGAAGATGCTCCCCTAAAAGGGATGTGATCTCAATGAAACTTGCAGATCATATTTAGCATTGTATCATATTTCTCTGTGTACCAGTAGCCACAGCGCAATTCGGGAATAAATAGAAACTTCAAATTTTTCGAAACTCAAATAAGATAATGCAGATTAGGAACGCGGATTAGCACCAATCGATTAATCTGAAATCGTTTAGTATGGGGGGGGATGTTAATATACATCTGACAAAAACAGTTGAATAACGCTTGTCGAATTACTACAGCTTATTTTTGGCTGGTTTTTCACCCAAATTTCTTTCTTAAATTTGGCACCAACTACTACCAAAGCCGGCGTAACTGCATATCTAGCTATTTTTTACGTAAAATTTAATCTTTCCTAATTTTTAAGACATATTTCGTTGTGTTAGTTTCCAGTTAACTAGTTCAAAACCAATTATATTGTCATTGTGCTTGGTAGTGAAACGTTTTTCAAGCGTCAATAGTTGCATTTCAAACGGATTAATTAGAATTTATTTTGAACGATAACTTCGAAATTGGAAACTGAAGGGAAAACACCCAAATTAAAAGATAATTTACAAAGTCGCTCCGAGATTTCAAAACTGTTAACCCAATCTGAAAATTTTACTTAACCTGAGTACCTGTGATATCAATTCTGGGAGGGGGGGGGGGAGGATTTCAAAATTCGAAAAAACAATGAATACGCCCCCCCCCCTCATATGTCTAAAAATATATTTCCTCCCTAGCTAAATTTTTGTGAATTGACGGCACTGTTGACTACCAGATTGCTTTCTATTTTAGTACCCAAATCTATCTTCTATAGAACAATTGGAACCGGTAGAAATTCATTAGTATTTTATTAAAATTTATAATGAAAAACTGGATGAAGAATAATACTTTAAAAAGGAATTTACAAGGTATTGTGAAATTCCGAAACTTTCGAACCATTAAAAAATCTTTACTCAACTACCTGATGTTTGGTTTTCCATAGTACAACAACTGACTTAGTAATAATAGGAAGTTTTAAATTAAAATTTACGTTAAATGGTAAGTTCTAAACTGGGTATTGCAAACAAGTAAAATGATCTAAAAGAGAATTTACAAAATTTTGCTCGGATTCCTGAACTGTTCGCACGATATGAAAATTAAACTAAACTTGAAAATCTGATAGATTTTTCCGTTCTAGTACCCGAAACTGACACTCTAAAAAAATAGAATACAGAAATAATTTTTGATAATTTATACTAAGAATCAAATCCTTAACTGGATACATCAAAGAGGAAAAGCAAGAGAAGTTATTCAACTCAATCCAGTTGGAACAGTTTCTGTTTCAGGGGAGGGAAACCAAGAAACATCTTAGCGGGTCCCAGGACTGAATAAAATTTTTTACCCCCTCAAGATTCAGTACAATTCTTTTCTTCTGTTATAAGGAGATTTGTTACTTATAAATGGTATTACGAGATGGTATGCGAGACTTGACCTCCAACAAGGGTGTTCTAAAACAAAAACATTACATAGCCTAGATCCGTGGTTCCCAACCTGTGGGGCTTGCCAATATTTTGTTGGGTCATGGGCAGGACGTGCACCCTTCGGCTGACTTTACTTTATAGCCATTATTTCAAGAAAAAACATTTTTGACGTGAATGGCGTCACACCAAATACATTTGAAGAGCACAGAAGGATGATAGTATTGCAGTGATACTATACATTGTATAAAAAGGATGTGGGTGTTACTGAACCCTTGTAACTGAGCTTCCGTTCAACTAAACCCCATTTAACTGAACCCTCGTGCAACTGTACCCCCGTTTAACTGGATCCACGTGCAACTCAATCCTCTTTAACTGAACTCTCGTGCAACTAGACTCCTGTGCAACTCAACCCACGTGTAACTCAACCCTATTTGACTGAACCCTCGTGAAACTGAACCCACTTTAACTGGACCCGTGCAACTCAGCCCATGAGGAATTCAACCCCATTTAACTGGACCCTCGATTGACAGATTACACCTCAACCCCATTTAATTAAAACCTCAGTCAGCTGGACCCCTGTTTAAACCAACCCTCTTTTGACTTAACTCTTATGTAACTCACCCATATTTAGATTAAGCCTTGTTTTAGTGAACTCAACCCAAGGCCTAAGAATAAGTTTGAACCAGTACTGTTTGAAGCTCAAAATGTTTTGATTTCTTACGCCGTACTTGGTCAAATATTATGATTATTTTTTTATGTGTGTATTGGGAGGAAGGAGCGTCATTGAATTTCTGCCTCGGCTCCAAGATTAGAAATAGATTCTACTCTGGCCGGAATTAAATTTCAATAGGATGTAGTTTCTAGTCTAAGAATACACAAAAGTAGGAAAGAATTACAAGAAAAATTGAGAGGCACTGGGAAGAAACCAAAGCTTTACAGGCTCATAATTTTCCGTTAAAAAAAAAATTAAAGAATATTGTGACGGTAGCGATTATTGTACTTGTAAACATGTTTGAATAGTGAATAAATCGTCTTTTATTTAGAAATTTTGGGCGAAGTATGCTATCTAACGTAAAACCAGTCACCAGACAATGCACACCCCTATGGGGTGGGAGAAATCAAACGCTAATTCTAAGAACCTCAGAAAGTTATCCGTTTTAGTACCCCTGCGATGTTCTCTCGCTGGGGAAAAAGAAAAAGAAAAGGAAGCCACGTTCGGGTATCAAGATTTTTTTTTAGTAATTTCCAAGAATTTGTTTCGTAATTAATTTTAATGTTGAAAGGAAAATATTATAGTACTTTAATAATGTAGTGCTAGTTTAGTGTAGTGCTTTAATATGATGATTTTTTTTTCGCTTGACAGTTTTTTCAAAACTTTTTTTTGCTTCCTACTTGCATAGGTGATTGGGTAGGGGAGTATTCAATAGGGGTATTTTTTGCTGTGTCTTCCTTAAAACGCTCGAGCGCTTTAAAACATCTTCCTGAACCCTAACGGAAGCTTTAGATCAGGTTTATCCCCTCTTCTAAACTAAACAAGCTACAGAAGAATAAGCAATTAAGGATTTGACATAATGAAGAAATATATTTCGGAAAAAAAATTAGCCGGCTGTTTACTTTTTCTTCGAGTCATATGCAGGGAGTTTTTCTTATTTTTGATGTAGAGATTACCCTTCTTCTTACCTTTTAATTATATTTTATAAAAACTATACACTATCAAAGTTCTTACTCAAAACTCAGACTCAGTAGCCTATTGGATTTTCAGACTCACTTTCAGTTTAACTCGGTCTAAGCCGACAGCATCATTTCAAATGAATCTTGTCAGTATGATGCCGGATGCAAATTGCTCTAAGTAGCAAAAAAGGTCTTTTTTGGAAAGAAAAAGGAGACACGTCGGGTATCAAGCATTTTTTTTAGTAATTTCCAAGAATTTGTTTCGCAATTAATTTTAGTTTTGAAAGAAAAATAGTGTAGTGCTTTAATAGTGCAGTGCTAGTTTAGTGTAGTGCTTTAATATGATTATTTTTTTTCGCTTAACAGTTTTTTCAAAGTTATTTTTGCTTCCTACTTGCATAGGTGATTGGGTAGGGGAGTATTGAACAGGGGGATTTTAAACACCAGTATGAGCATTATCGATTATGGAGATTTTGGTTACAGACCTTTTATAGTTTCAACACGCCTTTGCACTCCAGAAATGACACTAAAATTGGATTTTGGTGTCATAAGGAATTTTATGAAGATGGTGTCATGGGGAAATTATAAAAAGCGTATAAATGTGAGTATCAGAGTTCAAATAACATTAAACTGCTATCTCCGATATTCTGGTGCCCTATTAGTACTGGAGAAATAAAAGAAAAAAAGGGAGACTGATCAGTGTTTCTGATTCTTTTCAAAAGTTCCTAGCTTTTTTTCAGATTAACTTTTTCAGACTTAACTTTTAGTATTAATTTATTTAATATTTATTATTCCTGAATCAGCGTTAATGGCAAGTTTTTCTTATGAGATAGTGTTTTATTTAATGTGTCTTTAAGATTTTGGTTATGATGGGGTTTCTCTGTAGTAGGTTACAGTTATTGCTGTAATCATGACCTTCAAATGTGTTTGGGCCCTGGACATGAAAAGTTTTGAAGAAGGCTAAATAAGGGTTGAGTTTCTCGAGGGTTACGTTTTACAGGGCTCAGTTGCTCGAGGGCTCATTTAAACGGGGTTTGAGTTACTTGAGGGTTTAGTGGCAAGAAAGTTCAGTTAATTGGGATTGAGCTTGACGAGGGTTCAGTTGCACGGGGGTTGAGTTGCATGAGGGTTCATTTGCAAAGAGACTCAGTTGCAAGAGGGTTAAGTTGCCAGGGGCCCCAGTTACATAGAGGTTGAGCAACACAGGTTTTCAGTTGCACTTGGGCCCAGTTACACGAGGGTTTAGTTGCAGTAGAACCTATAAAAAGTGTTGTGCTCAGACAATATTTTTCATTAATATAAAAAAAAGCCTAGAGAACGGCCCAAAAATAGATACCAAGTTAATAGCCTTTTAAGCTTCCTTCAGGTGAATACACGTGAAATTTTTAATTACAAAATTTAAATACCACAAGGGGGCATCAGGACTTTAGAAGTGTCTTGGTGGGGCACGGCCCGAAATTGGTCGGGAAACATTGTCCTAGATGTTTCACAGATGGCTTCCAATTTCCATCGCAATTTATATCAAACAATTTCTGAGCTTGCTGATTAAAAATGAGAAGTTAATATTGCAACGAAGAAGTTTTTCCGAGACTCCAGAACTCTTGACAATTTTACTCAGCTCTCAGTGGCGGTTCTTGCCTCTCTTGCGCCCGGGACAAAATTCTGATTAGCACCCCTTCCCCTGTCTCCCAAAAATTTTCAGGTCAAATTTACGAAAAATAAACATTTATTAATAATTTTTATTCAGTTTATTAATTAATTAATAATTCAATTTTTGTTATTATTATTTTAATTTAATTATTATTATTCATTTATTTTCTATTTTTTAATTTGTGTTTGTTTTATCAATTGATTAATAATTAATTAATTATTTTCATTTATTAACTTCGCCCTCTGCTTTATTTTAATTAAAAATTAATTTCAAAAATTACAAATTATAACTGTTAGATTATTTATTTGAAAGTTGACGCCCCAAAATTTCTGTGCCCGGGGAAAATGCCCCTCGGTCTTTCCCCTAAAACCGCCTCTATCAGCTCTACTATCTGATTTTTGTCGATCTATTCCTCAAATTTAATTTTTCTTGACGACTCGGAACATCAAGTAATTAATTAGCTTTAATTAATTAGCTTCAATTAAGCTTCAATTAGCTTCAATTAATTAGTAATTAATTGTTTTTCCGAGTGATTTATAAACGGGATACTGCAGATGAAAAACAATCAAAAAAGTAATTCACATAATTTTTTTGAGACTCCAGGAATTTTCACCCGATATAAAATTTAGCTCAACTAGGTCAGTGGCGTAATTTCGTCAAAATCATGGAGGGGGGGACAAAGTTGGAAGCAATTCTCCCGAATCAAGTGAAAATGACATGGAAACTGAAAAATGAGCCAGATAGTAATAATAAAAGGTAAAGATATGCTAAAGAAACTGACCCGTTTCTGTGGAGGCTTGATTTGTGCAGGCTTATCTTAATTTTGACAACATTTCTGAAGAAATTAAATTTGATCCGTGGTGGGGGGGGGTGGCAAACTAGGGTCAGGGTTAGGGGTAAACCGAAGTCTGGAAGGGGCAGTTGCTTCCCTTCCCAAAGCAAATTACGTCCCTGAACTGCACTACCTGATTTTTGTCTGTTATAGTACCCAAACTGACTTCTCTAGAAAAATCCAAATCTGAAGTAATTCATAGGAATTAGCATCGAAAAGTGACCTCTAAACTAGACACTGTAGAGAGGAAAACAGCTTCAAGGAGAATTTGCAGAGTTTCTACAAGACTCCAGAAATGTTGACATGATGTAAAATTTAGCTTAAATCGTCTACCTATTTTTTTGTCAATTTTAGTACCCAAAACTGACTTTTCTTGGAAAATCGGAACCAGAAGTAAGTCATTAGAATTAGCATCAAAAAGTTACTTCTAAACTAGACACTGTAGAGAGGAAAGTTTCAAAGGGAATTTGCAAAGTTTCTACGAGACTCCAGAAATTTTGACCTGACGTAAAATAATTGTCTAACTATTTTTTTGTCTACTTCAGTAGCCAAAACTGACTTCTCTAGGAAAATTGGAACCGGAAGTAATAATTTAGAACTTGCATTAAAGTAGGACCATAGAGAAGAAAAAATAACTCAACAGAGAATTTACGAAGTTTTTTTTTTTTTTGAGACTTCAGAGCTTTGGATCCGACATAAAAATTTTACTCAGGTCATCTTTTTGCTCTTTTGTCCATATTAGTACCCTAAGCTGACTTTCCTAGAAAAACCGGAACTGGATTATGTTATTTATAAGATTCTCTTTCTCTCTTTCTTTGTAAAATCGATTCAGGATACGCGCAATAGTCCTGTCTCCATGGGAACTATCGACCTTAAGACTTTGCGAATATTTGAAAAATAAAATATTTTTCTTTTTCAAAATTTCATAAAGCTGTTCAATAAACGTCCTCATCACGTTTCCTCGTAAATTCGGAAACGTTGGGTGGTCAAACTTTAATAAGGGATCAAACCGACAAAGTTGGAACTAAAAGTTGTACCTTAATTTTTTCCTAGTTATAGACATACGTAATATTGAAAGAAAAAAACACTTTTATTGGAAAGAGCTATATAAAGATTATTTTCTATTTGTCCCCTATTTTTAGACAGAATAAAACTTTTTGAAACATAAACTTAACTGTCAATTCCCTTAGCCCCATTTTAATTATTAGCTATTCTTGACATATTTTCCTTATATATCTACGAGCAAGATTTCTGCAAAATTTCATTTCTAGCTAAAATCTGATATTGCTTTTTCACAATTTTTGAACTTATAATCTGCTGTTCTTTCTTTATAAAAAAAAAAGAGAGACAACTAAAAGATATATAAATGCACTTTTACAAGCAAACGCTCGTTTCTCAAAAATAAGTTTCTCAATCGAATGAATTCAAGAGTGACTTAAAAAAAATACATTAACCAAATACAAGGGGGGCTGGCCCAACCAAAACCTTCACTTTATATACTTACGTTCAAATGGCACTGTGGCCATATTCAAACGTATACATTCTTCTATTACAATGCTTCGAGAATGACTTTACTCAACAAGGTGTTTGCTTTAAAGTAAAGTGTCATCCTTTTTCCGTCACTTGGTCTATACCTTGGAGTGCCACTTTTCTACCACCCATGGTAGGCTTTGTATCGAATCTGGCACACTTCCGCCATGTCTCGCCTTGTTTCTCCATAAGTGGAGCACTTTTGCTGTACTTGGTGCGCGCCAATCGGTGTACATAATCTTGAAAGTGGATGACATTTTGTTATAATATATTTGTTTTAATAAATCCTCAAAGACCTAATTTCCAGAACTATCAACTACGTTGAACAAAATGGATATCTCAAAATTTAGATTGGATGTGTTTGCGGAAATGGTGGGCGTAAGAAGGGGCTTAGTTTCCCTACAATCACTTTCGACTGTTAAAAAGCACACTAGCCCTTTGAATTTCTAATCGAACAAGCCTTTTTTGAAGTTTCTACGACAACGCTTTCTATAAATACCTTATATGCTTCCTGGGCATAACTTACAACCCTTGCCCTGAGTGCTGTGGGGGAGTGCCCTCGTCAAAAACATAATTTCTATCTGGAAATCAACTACGCTGAACAAAATGGCTATCTAAAAATTTTGATTGGATGTATTTGGGGAAATGGGGGATGTGGAAGGGGTGTTAGTTGCCTTCCAATCACTTTTGGCAATTAAAAAGGGCACAAGCCACTCCAATTTCCAATCGAATTAGCCCTTTTTGAAGTTTCTACGACAGCTCCTTCGATACGAAGTGCCCTGGTCTAAGACCAAGAACCAAAAAAAAAATAATACATTATGCCAACATCGTTCTTTACTTAAGCAGCGCTATTGCGCTGCCTATGATTTGCGGAACTTCAGCTGAGAGCTTGATAACGTACTGAACGATAAAATCAAGACTATATGTATTTACTTTAATACTAATATTCTCTCCTTTTTCATTGTAATTAAGTTTACTGGAAATCCTCCAATCAACTTTTGAGGGTTCCCTATTGAACATCATGAAAACACGCTAGAACAGTTCTTACACCCATTTAGACCGAAAACGCTACTTTCATACACCTAAATTTTCCTGTGATAAGTCCTATCAAATGTCTTATAATTTACCTGAAGAAAAAGGTGGGAGTCTTGATGAAGCCTGCATCATCGTACTCTGCATGTCCAGAAAATCTCCCGTTTTATATTTAAAACGGTATATATTTAAAATATAGATATATTTAAAATAATCTTTATATAAAGATATATAGATATAGAATAAAGATATATTTAAAATAAATCTTTTATATTAAATTCAGATATTTGTAATATTTCGAGCATAAGTTATGACGCAACGGATGACATAGTCCGCAATAACTGTTAAATTGAAACATGTTCATACATGATTCTATGCCTGAAAACAATTGGAGTGAGGGGGGGGGCTATTAGTCGATAGCTTTGTAGGTGCTAAACATGCATTTGATTCAGCTCAAGGAAAAGCTTAGGTAAAGCTTTCGTCCTTAATTGGTGGACGAGATAAGTACGTTAATATTGTTACTGCTATGCACAAAACTACTAATTGGCTGCGGTAAGTCCAAACGCAGTACTTGATACACTATTAATTACACAGGACAGTAAAAATATGTTTAGGATTTTTCGATTGTTATTGACGAACGGTAGTTCGTCCAAGAAAAATTTTGGTATTTCCTTCTTATATAGCACACGCTTGAGAATTTATATCGCGAACATGAGACAATAACCGGTTTTCAAACCAGACAATTAGCTTCGGCTCCCTGGGAAACTAGATTGTAGTTATATTTTAATTAAATAATTTGTTGTTATTTTGGTTAAGTTAGGTTAGGCTAGGTTACGGATTTAATATATTGCGGTCTGGGCAGCCCCTCTTCCATAATTCTTTGTTTTAGTTTCCATAATTTTCTTACTAACTATTATATTTTTATCATATTTTGGTATATTTCATTATGATTAATCTAACTTCAATTTTTGAGTTTGTGCTACATAAAAAGGTAGTACCAAAACTTTATCTAGCCTTCAAGACAGGACAAAAATAATTATAATTCCAGAAGCAAAAAAATTCTACTTTTTCCGTTTTTTTTTTTTTTGTTAATAGAAACTGAACTTCATTGAGACCCAAATAAGATGTAGGAATAAAGACTAGACACTGTTTGGTTCTTTTTGACGAAACTTTAATTCAGTAAAGAGTTTTTGAATCACGAAGTTTTCAAACGTTACCTTTCTTTTTCTCTGCGTATCAACATTACTTTTCATCGTAAGTTACAGCGGAATTTGGGAATAAATAGAAATTTCAAATTATCTTGGAACCCAAATAAAATTAAGGAATATGGATTAGTACCGATCGATGCATCATATTTCGTTTAGCAAGGCGAGTTACTAATATCCTTTTGATAAAAATAGTTGAATAACGCCTTTTGAATTACTGCACGCGATATCCTTGAATTTACGAATCGTAAGAAACCAATCGCGTGTTGTTGTAAGACTTCTGCCGCACGTGACGCGCTTTAATCGGTGTACACAAGTTTCAATAATGGACGGAAATTCGCTTTAATATAAATGGTTTACCGGCAAGTCTGATAACAACAAAATTTTCTGTTCAGATATTTTAAAAGGTTCAACTGAAAAGTCCAAAGGGATTAACTGACAAATAACTGTAGTTATTTAAAGTCCTAATTTTTAGATTTATGCCAAAATTGATTACTGTTATAAGTTAAAGTCAACAGTATCAGCCAGGCACGTACTCAGGCGTACGGGGTGGGGGGGGGGGTGAAATCTCTGTTTTAACAAAATAGCAGAAACGTCACTTTACTGAGACGTAATATCTTCTGCTACTTTCAACTTTGTGTTTTGTTAATTCCTCTTCCGATATTCTAGAACCACCGGTTTAACACAATCAACGCTAGGGGAAAAACAAACAAATAAACACAAATTGTATTAATTAAATTAATTTTCAGCTCTAACAATATTTACAAATTAATAGCTTAATAACTCTTAAGATATTTCTTAAATATCAATTTGGTAACTCTATTAATTCCTAAAGCAAGTAGCATTTCAGAAGATCATCACGAACTTTCCCCATGACTTTTTGTGTTTTTTTTGTGTGTTTTTTTGTTTTTTTACTAGTTTTTGGGGTAAGTGAAGATGAAACAGTTGTTGTTGTTTTTTTTTTTTAACAGAGTCTCTTCTTGGGTACACTTGTAGTGTTGGGCGATATTTTGATTAATGGATGTATCGATGTATCGATATTTTGGATCAGGTTTTTGCTAACTCACGGATTTGCCAAAGTTCAATAACGCAAGAAGTGATTACAGGGTATTTTGTATTTTTTTTTTCAAACTTCAAATAATATAAAATCCAATAATAAAAATAAAGTTCAATTACATAAATGAATCAAACAGTTCGTGGTAACGAACTGTAAGTAAGGAGCGACCAAGCTCAATGGTAACCGAAACTCTAAAAAACGGAATTTTGATACCAATAGATACATCAAAAGAATCAGATTTAATGTTGATTTCAAATACATAAGTTTCATCAAGTTTAATTATACCAATCAAAAGTTACGTGCCTGAGAAAATTGGCTGATATTCGAAAAAAGGGGGAAAGACCCCCTAAAAGTTATAGAACCTTAATGAAAATCACACCATCATATTCAGCGTATCAGATAACCCTACTGCAGAGGTTTCAAGCTCGTATCTACAAAAAAGTGGAATTTTGCATTTTTTGCGAGAAGAAAGATCACGGATTCGTGTTTATTTGGGTTTTTTTTCCAGGGGTGAACGTATCGACCCAGTGGTCCTAGAATATCGTGGGAGGGCTTATTCGAACGGAAATTAAAAGTTCTAGTGCCCTTTTTAAGTGACCCAAAAAATGGAGGGCAACTAGGCCCCCTCCCACGCTCATTTTTTTCCCAAAGTCACCCGATCAAAATTTTTAGATAACCATTTTGTTCAACATGGTCGAAAATAAGATAAAAATGTCTGTTAGGATAACTTAATCCCCCAAAGTCCCCGGGGGGAGGGCTGAAAGTTAAGAACTTTACTCAATGTTAACATATAGTATTGGTTATTGGGAAGTATACAGACGTTTTCAGGGGGGATTTTTTCTGGTAGGTGGGGGAGGGGGTGAGTAGGGCGCTATATGGGAGGATCTTTCCATGAAAGAAGTTTTCATGGGGAAAGGGACATTGCTATGAAGGGGGCGCCTGATTTCCCAGCTTTATTAAAGAAAAAGATCAGAAATTAAACATAATAAAACAACAAGTTTTTCAACTGATTGTGATTAAGGGGTCATTTTTAAAGAATTTTAAAAAATATGAACTTTAGCCTAAAGAGCAAGGTATTGACTAAGGGGCGAAGCCACTAGTATACGTGTTAAAAATTTATGAATATAGAAGTTCGTTACGTAACTTAATTCGTAAGTTACGTATATTTATTACTAATAAAAACGTTCGTAAATAAAATTAAACAAATTTCGAGAAAGCCATTTAACCAAATAAAATTACCATTAATATGCAATTTTTTTTTTAATTATTCATGTACGGTGAGCCAAAATCAAAACTGTATTGATTAAAAAACGTTCAAAAATTAAATAAAAAAACAAGTTTTTTAACTGAAAGTAAGGAACGACGTTAAAACCTAAAACGAACAGAAATTATCTCCGTATATGAAGGGGCTGTCCCCTCCTCAACGCCTCGCTCTTTACGCTAAAGTTTGACTTTCTCACAACTCTATTTTTTTAAACAATAAAAAAACTTTAGCGTAAAGAGCGAGGCGTCGAGGAGGGGAGAGCCCCTTTCATATACGGAATTATTTCTGTTCGTTTTAAATTTTAAGGTCATTCCTTACTTTCAGTTTAAAAAACTTGTTTTTTTTATTTAATCAAGGAGGCACACTTGTGCCTTTATAAAGAGGCGACCCACCACAATGTTAAGCGATTTCCGGTCCTAGCGGTCGCAGAGAGACAGCGGTAATTGCATTTTGCAGCCCAAGCTCAAACTAAGAAACGTGCAAAATTTCACCCCCCTCCGACTTTATCTTCATGGGTAAAAGTGGGCCGGAAGTTTCGACCCTCCGACCACAGCCCCCCTTTAACGTTGTCCGATCGGGTTGAAATTTAGAGGTTAAGCTTTACTAGGGCCCGGAAGCTTATCCTCGAAATTTCAGCTCAATCCGATCACTCCTTCCCTGTTTTCCAAAAACCAAATCTAGCCACTTAAAGTTCATTTCTCTTTTTTGTTAGCCACGCTTAAAGGCCGCAGTTGGCCACTGATCCGATTGATTGAGAAATCCTTCAAAGCACAATTCTACCTATTAGGGCCTTTTGATATTTTTAGACCGAAAAAATGATCCCCCGAACTTGTATTTACGAAAAACCTCGTTTTCCTACAATAGTCCAGGTTAATTTTTCCAACCACATCCCCCTTTAACGCTTGTCTGATCGGGCTGAAATTTAGAGGATAAGCTTTCCTGGGGCCTGGGAGCTTATCCTCGAAATTTCAGCTCAATCTGATCACTCCTTTTCCAAAACCACCCTGTTTTCCAAAACCCAAATATCAAGTTTTGTGGGGATTTGCTTGCGTCAAAAATAGATTCCACATACTAAAAATACAATTACGAATGTGTCTCTTTAGTACAGTGCTCGATACTCCTGACTGTCAGGCGGAAAACCCGGGTTCGATTCCTCGTCAGAGGAAATTTTTTATATACTGAATTTAAAGTTTAAAAAAGAAACTCAGTTTCTTTTTTAAATTATTTGAGAAAAAATTACGTTTTCTCAAGAGTTAAAGAGGCTGAGGTACAAGGTCGACCTATAAAACACCCTGTCGAGAAAGAAAAGAATAATACACAATCATCTAACAGTTAGTCAAGCAATAATAAGTAATAAACTGTACAAACACGTGCAGAAATTATTTGAAAAAAACTACGTTTTCTAAAGAGTTAAAGAGGCTGAGTCACAAGTTCGAAACTGAAAACTTACAGGGATTAGAAGGTATAGTTGGGGGGCTCTCGCCCTCCAAACCTCCCGCTTTTGCAGTCTTTAAATAAAAAATATTTTTTAAACTGAAAGTAAGGAGCGACATTAAAACTTAAAACGAACAGAAATTATTCCGTATATGAAAGGGGCTGTGCCCTCCTCAACGCCTCGCTCTTTACGCTAAAGTTTGACTTTCTCACAACTCTTTTTTTTAAACAATTAAAACTTTAGCGTAAAGAGCGAGGCGTTGAGGAGGGCACAGCCCCTTTCATATACGGAATAATTTCTGTTCGTTTTAAGTTTTAATGTCGCTCCTTACTTTCAGTTAAAACAAATTTTTTTATTTAAAGGCTGCGAAAGCGGAGGTTTGGGGGCGGCAGCCCCTCAACTGTACCTTCTAATCCTGTACGTTTTAAGGTTCGAACTTGTGACTCAGGCTCTTTAACTCTTTAGAAAACGTAGTTTTTTTCAAATAATATAATAAAAACCCAGACTTGAAATTATTCGGGCTCAGGAAAAGAGAAAGATTAACTACTGGCTATTCAAAAACGGCAGCATGTCAATGTTTTCCCTGAGAGTCAGACCATCATCAGACCAGCCTTGGAAAACACTCTTTCAGAAGGGACTCTGGGAGCGGGCACAGACATGAATTTCATTGCAACTTCGTACAGGTGTTTTTGGGACCCCATAGCACGAGACTTCCACCACTTGATTGGACAAGTTTCTCTTTAAACTATTGGCTCCCTATTGAAAGTTTGCCGAGCCATAATATATTTGGCTGCTGTCGAAGCATGTCCTGCATTGACTATAAGGACTTCATTGTGAATGCATCGCAGGGACTGCGATAGTACTTGTATCTTCTGATCGAGATTCAGCAGCCAGCAAGGCCAAATCTATCTCGTTTGCAATTTTGCTCTCAAGATGTAGAATATCGTCAGGTGAAATATATATTTTCTTGAAACGTGGGTCAAAATATGTGGCAATTGCGACGGGTTTGAAGTGACCCAGGCATATAAACCTACACTACATTTTATTCAGCAAAGGCTTTCAAAGCTCATCAGTCAAATCAGAAAATCCAGCAAAATCTACCTTAACAAGGTGGCGTCTCAAAATCTTAGAACAAGGCAGGTATTTCGAGATGGAGGGAAAGCTTTCAGAAGAGATCACAGAAGTTGCCTCTTCAAAGGGTGTAAGCACCGCAATCACGTTTGAAATTATACCCCACTCACTATCAGTGAGTATGAGGTCCACTTTACCGAGAAGCGCAAGCGAACTTGTTACCGACTCTTTCAAATCTTGCAGACTAGGTAACATAGTGAAAAGCGAATTCCATCTAATGGTCACACCAGGTTTTAGTTTTTTGGTGCAAATATTGCCAATAGAGATTTGAACCTGGCGAAACTTGTCAGTAGCTACAACACTACGTCTGAAAAAGCTGACAATATTTCGAACCTTTACAGAAATGTATGTATGTATATATATATATATATATATATATATATATATATATATATATATATATATATATATATATATATATATATATATGTATATATATATATATATATATATATATATATATATATATATATATATATATATATATATATATATTTATATATATATATATATATATATATATATATATATATATATACACTCTCGTGCAAAAGGTTCGAGAGATATTGTCAGACTTTTTTCGATTGAATTTTCTCAGTCTGAAAAATTCTGTCAAGGGAAAAGACTATCAGTACACACACATACATATATATATATATATATATATATATATATATATATATATATATATATATATATATATATATATATATATATATATATATATATATATATATATATATATATATATATATATATATATATATATATATATATATATATGATAGCTCCTTTTCCTTGACAGAATTTTTCAGACTGAGAAAATTCACCCTGTCTGATCGGCTAGTTTAGTTATGATCAAACAGTTCGTGGTAACGAACTGTAAGTAAGGAGCGACCCGGCTCAATGGTAACCGAAACTCTAAAAAAGGGAATTTTGATACCAATAGATACATCACTAGAGTCAGATTTTAATGCTGATTTCAAATATATAAGTTTTATCAAGTTTAGTTTTACCTATCAAAAGTAACAAGCCTGAGAAAATTTGGCTGATTTTAGAAAAAGGGAAAAAGACCCTCTAATAGTTATAGAACCTTAATGAAAATCACACCATCATATTCAGCGTATAAGTAAACCATACTGTACAGGTTTCAAGCACCTATCTACAAAAATGTGGAATTTTGCGTTTTTTGCCAGAAGAAAGATCACGGATGCGTGTTTATTAGTTTTTTTTTTGTTTTTTTTTTTCCAGGGGTGATCGTATTGACCCAGTGGTCCTATAATATTGTGGGAGGACTCATTGGAACGGAAATTAAAAGTTTTAGTGCCTTTTTTAAGTGACCAAACAAAATGGAGGGCAACTAGGCCCCCTCCCACGCTCATTTTTTCCCAAAGTCACCCGATCAAAATTTCAAGATAGCCATTTTGTTCAGCATGGTCGAAAATATGATAACTATGTCTTTTAGGATGACTCAATCCCCCGAAGTTCCCGGGGGGAGGGCTGAAAGTTATGAACTTTACCCAATGTTAACATATAGCCTAGTATTGGTTATTGGGAAGTATACAGACGTTTTCAGGGGGGATTTTTTCTGGTAGGGGGAGGGGGTTGGGGGTTATATGGGAGGATCTTTTCATTAAGGAAGTTTTCATGGGGGAAGGGACATTGCTATGAAGGGGCGCCAGATTTCCCATCACTATTAAAGAAAAAGATAAGAAATTAAATTAAAAAAAACAAGTTTTTCAACTAAAAGTAAGGAGCAACATCAAAACTTAAAGCGAACAGAAAATATTACGTGTATGATTGGGTTCACCCCCTAATCAATATCTCGCTCTTTAAGCCAAAGATTTTTAAGTATTTTCATAAGAGCTATTTATTCTAATTAATAGCCTTTGTGATTAAGGGGTCCTTTTTAAAGAATTGGGATAAAATTCGAACTTTAGCTTAAAGAGCAAGGTATTGACTAGGGGGCAAACCCCCTAAGATACGTATTAAAAATATATAAATATAGAAGTTCGTTACGTAAGTTAATTTCGTAAGTTATGTATATTTATTACTAATAAAAACGTTCGTAAATAAAATTAAACAAGTTTCAAGAAAGCCATTTAACCAAATAAAATTAAAATTAATATGCAAATTTTCTTTTAATTATTCGTGTACGGTGAGCCAAAATAAAAACTTGCATTAATTCAAAAACATTCAAAAATTAAATAAAAAAAACTAGTTTTTTTTTACTGAAAGTAAGGAACGACGTTGAAACTTAAAACGAACAGAAATTATTCCTTATATGAAAGGGGCTGTCCCCTCCTCAACGCCTCGCTCTTTACGGTAAAGTTTGAGTCTTTCTCACAGCTCTATTTTTTTAAACAAAAAAAAACTAGCGTAAGAGCGAGGCGTTTAGGAGGGGACAGCCCCTATCATATATGATAGGGGCTGATACGGAATAATTTCTGTTCGTTTAAGTTTTAACGTCGTTCCTTACTTTCCGTTAAAAAAAAACTTGTTTTTTTTTATTTAATAACATTCAAAACCCGAACTTTTCATTATAACATCATTTGTTGCGAACTTTTTATTCTCAGTTGGTAATAATTGACTCGTATCTAACTCGGGAGCCGGAAGTGAATTCTGGCGAAAAGGTGCCAGGGTAAGATGTAAGATAAGGATAAATAAAATCAAAGAATTCAAACCTGCAAAGAATCTTGAAGATGTATGCTGAAAATTTGTAGAATTTGCATGTGGTGGATTTTCTGCGGGGAATATTGGGGGGTTAGAGACCCCTAAAATGTATCGATTTCGATAATACATTTCGATATTCGATATCGAAATTTGGTCTGATATATCGATGTATCAATATCGATATCAAATATCGCGCAACACTATACACTTGAATTTGAAACGATTTATTAAAAAAAAACATTAGATTGTTGAGGGTAAAAAATCCGTATTGAAAACTCTGGAAAAAGTCAGTGGGTATGAAAGCTCTCATTATTAACTAAAGCTAAATACATAATTTGTTTTTTAGAAAATCCTAATGCACGTTCCGTTGAAAATGCCTTTTTGCCAAAGGGATTCCAGTTTTTATATCTGCAGTATTGTCGACTAATTTGAAAAATGAATTTTGAAAGCTGTATTTTGTAGTTTGAAACTATCAAAACCTTAGATGGTACTCGTTACTAAGCCGCCTTCTAATAATGGTGAATCCAAGATCGAGTGGTGAAACTGAAAATCGAATAATGGTGAAAATTGATAATTGTGTTTCAATGCTTATGTAATATAAAATTGCAAATGTAACTCAAATATTTCAGTAGCTATAACATACCCATTGGTTTCTAAACAAAGACAGCTGGTCTATCACCTAATGGCTGCGTTGCCAAACTTAATTTACGGCAGCACAAGTAAGGATTAGTTTACCGGCAAAACAGTAACGAAAATTTCCTTTAATCTCGCTATCTGTCTACAGTTGCAGTATTTCAGAACATCAATAGATATAAGTTACCGTATTCTTTTCAAATAAAAGCAGATTCGCTGTATTGCCAAACTTATTTCGGCAAAAGAAATAACGAACTAAAACAAAATAACAGGTAAAATACCAGCAATGGATATTACCTAAAGCTTCAATAATTCAAATACAGCAATAGATAAAAAGAAATGACCAAAACTGTCTAAAAACAAAACAATTTCCCCCTTAAAGACAGTATTGCCAAATTATCTTTTCGACAGACAGAAAAAGATTTGAAAACTATCATTATTAATCAGATTTTTGATTTGGCAAAGACAAACTCGAAAATATTGGCAGCTATAGGCGACTCGTGGCAATGTCAATTGGACCATTTCCAACAAAACTTGTGAACTAGATTGAATTCCCAGCTCAATCGTGGGAAAAATTAGAATTTTTAGCCAAACAGCTTAATCTAAGCTACGCACGTGTTCAATAATTCCTTAGTTTTTTTCTAATTCAATTAGTTTTAATATGAATGTTTCCCATCCCCCATTTTGAATCTTTGAAGAGCTTAAATTAAATCGACTCTAAATTCGAATGTTTTTCCACCTCTAAATGTATTTCATCTTCTAGCAGAAGCCTTACAGTTCAAGACTTTATCAGCCTTCTAATTCTGAACTAACAATTTTAGCTATCAATTTTCTTTTAGCCCGTTTAAACAAAAGTGTTAGTAAACCAAAGCTATTAGCTAACAATTCTCAGGAACATATTAATTGAGTGGAGAATTCAAAAAATTGGCAAGCCTATTTCTGCAGATAGTTTTACGAAAGAAATATTAACACATACGGATTCTCTATCAACGTTTATAATGCAGAGACAGTCTCATGATTTACTCAATTATCAATATTAGAATATTCAGCTTCAAACACTCCATATTTTCTCCAACATTGATTCGATTTGTTAGTAGTAGTAGTAGCAGTAATAATAATTTATTCTATAAAAAAAAAAAAAAACAGAAACAAAATCAATCGGCAGCACACCAAAAGCGTCGCTTGCGAGGGTGTGCTACTAAAAAAAAAGAAAAAAAAGATATTTTCCATAAGAAGTTGGAGGGTGAAACCGTGTACCAGAAAAATACCTCCACAAATGTTTCGTACACAATAAAACTACATCATAATATCATGATACTGAAGCAAAAATAGCTAGAGAAGGTTGAGAAATTTCCTGGAATTGACAGATAACAATTTTGTGTTAGTCGAGGGAAATATAATTTTTAGCACAATTTTTAGCTAAAATTCCAAGTCCATAATTCCAAATCATATTATTTACTTACAAATAAAGTGAATATACCACTCGATGCCTTTTTTTATGCTCTTTCCAAATATAATAATCATTTTTGTCGGAAATGAGTTTTACCCCCACCCATATATATATAACAATTCAGGGTGTATATTCTCGCATTAGGGGGAGTGGGCATGGTAAATTTTATTTCTGATGTAAATGGGAGGTAATTTTAAACTTTACCCCCACCCCCTAATGTGCAAATATATACCCTGAATTAGTATATAGGGGTGGGGATAAAATTCATTTCCAACAAAATGGTAATTATATTTGGAAAGAGCATAAAAAAGGAATCGAGTGGTATATTTACTTTATTCTTAAGTCAATAATATTATTTGGTAAAAATCTACCGCTCTGTTATGCTCAGGTGGCCTAATGCTGTGATCAGTGGTCATTAAGTAGAAGTAATAAGAGAAGACACCAGTAGGAGGAAGGAGAGGGATAATGACCGACCCTAGGAAAAAGGAAGACATTTTAAATTTAAAAAATGGAACACTAAAAATTTAACCATTTAAACTTTTGTAAAACGAAAGCTTCTGGCAACCCACCGCCCCCAAGGGGAATTTTCTGGCGGCACTCATTAATAGAAAGTCTTTCTGATGGCTTTCTGATGGTCTTTCTGATGGCTAATACGTTGCATGCCTAGTTGTTAAAATACGTTGCTGCTCGTTGCTGCTTTTAAAATAGTTGTTAAAGGAAATTCGATACAGGACATTTTACGTCAACATTTGCTCTATCGCAAGAATGCAAATTAAATATTGCGTTAAATTTGGTTTAAATATGTTAAAATATATGTATGTATTGGACTCACGGCGCTTCTTGACAGCTAAGGTCTTTGCGTTGGCCCTACAGTGCATTGCTACAACTGACTTTGAACTTTGGGGCAGGTAATACAAATCTCATATCAAACCCACTGCACCACCACAGACCAGTCTAAATTTATCGAACAGTGTTATTTAAAATTTAAATTTATCGAACAGTGTTATTTAAAATTTGAATTTTCTGCCACTAATGATATATCTCTTATTTTTTTTTGGGGGGGGGGGTCTTACAAGCTAGTTAAAGGAATCGCTTTCAATCATTTACTTTGAGAATCTATGCTTAGGTGCTCAAAGCTTAATTAGAGCTGCCCTGTGAGGGATAAACTTCCGTCCCTTCCCCCTCGGAGAAGGAAAATGATTCAAAATGTGCAAAATTGTGTTATATTTGGGAATCTTTTTACTCTTTTATGGCAAAGGACATTCTATCTAACCATTCTCTAGAAACACGTTTGTTTTTCAAGAGTTTAAATATATTCATGCTATTTCTAAATTGAATTCCTGCCACTAATGAATGTATTTTTATTTTCTAGACGAGGTCACACAAGTTGGTTTAATGGATTGTATGTAATATTTTTCGTTGAGATTTCAAGCTGCTCACCTGCTCAAAGCTTTTATAGAGGAGCTGCCCCACGAAGTTTACTGCTCAAATGCTAGTCAAGTGTCATCTGTTGTGATATGGGAAATACCAGTGTAAATGCTTATCATTCCGTTAGGCGTCATTAAATGCATCATTTCGTACTTTTACGCTTTCTATAATGTTTCTTTTTTTATTGAAATAAAGAATTAGGTATATACATAGGTAGAATTTCGTTCATAAGCATCTTTTGGCAAAAAAGAATCGAGAAGTTTTAGTAGGATCGAATTTAGATCTTTTTTTTAGTCTCTGGTTTACATGTTTTGACAGACAGTCCGTTGTGCAATTTTTTTCAACTGGGATTTGTCTTACGTTCGTTTCGATAGGGCCATAAAGAAAGAAAAAAGAAAGAAACCAAATTATTCTTAGTTTTCAACACCTTCGTTGTTATATTAAATTTTACAGCCAAAAAGAAAGAAAAATAAAGAGGCCAGATTATCGTTTGTTTTTAACACCTTCATAGTTATATTAAATTCTACAGCCAAAAAGAAAGAAAAATAAAGAGGCCAGATTCTCGTTTGTTTTCAACACCTTCATTGTTATATTAAATTTTACACCCAATAATAAAGAAGCTGGATTCTCGTTTGTTTTCAACTCCTTCATTGTTATATTAAATTTTACTGCCAAAAAGAAAAAAACAATAAAGAGGCCAGATTCTAGTTTGTTTTCAACACCTTCATTGTTATATTAAATTTTACACCCAAAAATAAAGCAGCCAGATTCTTGTTTGTTTTCAACACCTTCATTGTTATGTTAAATTTTACAGCCAAAAAGAAAGAAAAATAAAGAGGCCATATTCTCGTTATTTTTCAATACTTCATTGCTATATTAAATTTTACAGCCAATAAACATAAAAATAAAGAGGCCAGATTTTCGTTAGTTTTTAACACCTTCATTGTTATTTTAAATTTTACAGCCAAAAAAGAAAAAAATAAAGAGGCCAGATTCTCGTTTGTTTTCAACACCTTCATTGTTATATTAAATTTTACACCCAAAAATAAAAAAGCCAGATTCTTGTTTGTTTTCAACACCTTCATTGTTATGTTAAATTTTACAGCCAAAAAGAAAGAAAAAACAGACGCCATATTCTTGTTTTTTCAATACCTTCATTGTTATATTAAATTTTACAGCCAAAAAAAAAGAAAAATAAAGAGGCAAGATTTTCGTTAGTTTTCAACACCTTCATTGCTATATTAAATTTTACAGCCAAAAAGAATAAAAATAAAGAGGCCAGATTCTCGTTTGTTTTCAACACCTTCATGGTTATATTAAATTTTACACCCAAAAATAAAGAAGCCAGATTCTTGTTTGTTTTCAACACCTTCATTGTTATGTTAAATTTTACAGCCAAAAAGAAAGAAAAATAAAGACGCCATATTCTTGTTATTTTTCAATACCTTCATTGTTATATTAAATTTTACAGCCAAAAAGAACAAAAATAAAGAGGCCAGATTCTCGTTTATTTTCAACACCTTCATTGTTATCTTAAATTTTGCACCCAAAAATAAAGAAGCCAGATTCTTGTTTGTTTTCAACACCTTCATTGTTATATTAAATTTTACAGCCAAAAAAAAAAGAAAAATAAAGAGGCCAGAATTTCGTTAGTTTTCAAAACCTTCATTGCTATATTAAATTTTGCAGCCAAAAAGAACAAAAATAAAGAGGCCAGATTCTCGTTTATTTTCAACACCTTCATTGTTATCTTAAATTTTACACCCAAAAATAAAGAAGCCAGATTCTTGTTTGTTTTCAACACCTTCATTGTTATATTAAATTTTACAGCCAAAAAGAAAAAAAAAGAAAGAGGCCAGATTCGCGTTTGTTTTCGACATCTTCACTGTTATATTAAATTTTACACCCAAAAATAAAGAAGCCAGATTCTTGTTTGTTTTCAACACCTTCATTGTTATATTAAATTTTACAGCCAAAAATAAAAAAAAAATAAAGAGGCCAGATTCTCTTTTGTTTTTAACACCTTCATTGTTATATTAAATGTTACACCCAAAAACAAAGAAGCCAGATTTTCGTTAGTTTTCAACACCTTCATTGTTATATTAAATTTTACAGCCAAAAAGAAAAAAAAAGAAAGAGGCCAGATTCTCGTTTGTTTTCGACATCTTCACTGTTATATTAAATTTTACACCCAAAAATAAAAAAGCCAGATTCTTGTTTGTTTTCAACACCTTCATTGTTATATTAAATTTTACAGCCAAAAAGAAAAAAAAAATAAAGAGGCCAGATTCTCTTTTGTTTTTAACACCTTCATTGTTATATTAAATGTTACACCCAAAAACAAAGAAGCCAGATTTTCGTTAGTTTTCAACACCTTCATTGTTATATTAAATTTTATAGACAAAAAGAAACAAAAGAGGCCAGATTCTCGTTTGTTTTGAACACCTTCATTGTTATAGTAAATTTTACACCCAAAAATAAAGAAGCCAGATTCTTGTTTGTTTTCAACACCTTCATTTTAATATTAAATTTTACAGACAAAAAGAAAGAAAAATAAAGAGGCCAGATTCTCGTTTATTTTTCAATACCTTCATTGTTATATTAAATTTTACAGCCAAAAAAAAAGAAGAAAAATAAAGAGGTCAGATTTTTGTTTGTTTTCAACCAACAACTTCATTGTTATATCAAATTTTACACCAAAAAATAAAGAAACCAGATTCTCGTTTGTTTTCAACACCTTCATTGTTATATTAAATTGTACAGCCAAAAAGAAAAAAAAAATAAAGAAGCCAGATTCTCGTTAGTTTTCAACACCTTCATTGTTATATTAAATTTTACAGCCAAAAAGAAGAAAAATAAAGAGGCCAGATTCCCGTCTGTTTTCAACACCTTCATTGTTATATTAAATTTTACACCCAAAAATAAAGAATCCAGATTCTCGTTTGTTTTCAACACCTTCATTGTTATATTAAATTTAACAGCCAAAAAGAAAAAATAATAAAGAAGCCAGATTGTCGTTAGTTTTCAACACCTTGGTTGCTATATTAAATTTTACATCCAAAAAGAAAGAAAAACAGAGGCCAGATTCTCGTTTGTTTTGAACACCTTCATTGTTATAGTAAATTTTACACCCAAAAATAAAGAAGCCAGATTCTTGTTTGTTTTCAACACCTTCATTTTAATATTAAATTTTACAGACAAAAAGAAAGAAAAATAAAGAGGCCAGATTCTCGTTTATTTTTCAATACCTTCATTGTTATATTAAATTTTACAGCCAAAAAAAAGAATAAAAATAAAGAAGCCAGATTTTTGTTTGTTTTCAACCAACAACTTCATTTTTATATCAAATTTTACACCAAAAAATAAAGAAACCAGATTCTCATTTTGTTTTCAACACCTTCATTGTTATATTTAATTGTACAGCCAAAAAGAAAAAAAAATAAAGAAGCCAGATTCTCGTTAGTTTTCAACACCTTCATTGTTATAGTAAATTTTACACCCAAAAATAAAGAAGCCAGATTCTTGTTTGTTTTCAACACCTTCATTTTAATATTACATTTTACAGACAAAAGAAAGAAAAATAAAGAGGCCAGATTCTCGTTTATTTTTCAATACCTTCATTGTTATATTAAATTTTACAGCCAAAAAAAAGAAGAAAAATAAAGAAGCCAGATTTTTGTTTGTTTTCAACCAACAACTTCATTTTTATATCAAATTTTACACCAAAAAATAAAGAAACCAGATTCTCATTTTGTTTTCAACACCTTCATTGTTATATTAAATTGTACAGCCAAAAAGAAAAAAAATAAAGAAGCCAGATTCTCGTTAGTTTTCAACACCTTCATTGTAGTATTAAATTTTGCAGCCAAAAAGAAAAAATAATAAAAAAGCCAGATTCTCGTTAGTTTTCAACACCTTCGTTGCTATATTAAATTTTACATACAAAAAGAAAGAAAAACAGAGGCCAGATTCTCGTTTGTTTTCAACACCTTCATTGTTATATTAAATTTTACACCCAAAAATAAAGAAGCCAGATTTTTGTTTGTTTTAAACACCTTCATTTTAATATTAAATTGTACAGCCAAAAAGAAAAAAAAAATAAAGAAGCCAGATTCTCGTTTGTTTTCAACACCTTCATTGTTGTATTAAATTTTATAGCCAAAAAGAAAAAAAAGAGGCCAGATTCTCGTTTGTTTTGAACACCTTCATTGTTATAGTAAATTTTACACTCAAAAATAAAGAAGCCAGATTCTTGTTTGTTTTCAACACCTTCATTGTAATGTTAAATTTTACAGCCAAAAAGCAAAAATAATAAAGAAGCCAGATTCTCGTTAGTTTTCAGCACCTTCGTTGCTATATAAAATTTTACATCCAAAAAGAAAGAAAAACAGAGGCCAGATTCTCGTTTGTTTTCAACACCTTCATTGTTATAGTAAATTTTACACCCAAAAATAAAGAAGCCAGATTCTTGTTTGTTTTCAACACCTTCATTTTAATATTAAATTTTACAGACAAAAAGAAAGAAAAATAAAGAGGCCAGATTCTCGTTTATTTTTCAATACCTTCATTGTTATATTAGATTTTACAGCAAAAAAAAAGAAGAAAAATAAAGAGGCCAGATTTTTGTTTGTTTTCAACCAACAACTTCATTTTTATATCAAATTTTACACCAAAAAATAAAGAAACCACATTCTCGTTTGTTTTCAACACCTTCATTGTTATATTAAATTGTACAGCCAAAAAGAAAAAAAAATAAAGAAGCCAGATTCTCGTTAGTTTTCAACGCTTTCATTGTTGTATTAAATTTTATAGCCAAAAAGAAAAAAAAGAGGCCAGATTCTCGTTTGTTTTGAACACCTTCATTGTTATAGTAAACTTTACACTCAAAAATAAAGAAGTCAGATTCTTGTTTTTTTTCAACACCTTCATTGTAATATTAAATTTTATAGCCTTTGATATTATTCTCCATGACCACACTGCCTATTCTATGACGAACTCAATCAGAATTCCAAATAGGGATAAGTCCTTTTATTATACAGTGAAACGAAAATATAAAAGAAATACTCTAAATATTTCGATGACACAGTCGGTCATCATCATCAGTAGAGTTACTAACTTATCAAAATTAAAAAAAACTGCTTTTATACTAAACAAAATAATCACTTCCGGGTCAAAGCAAGTTACCGGTCCATTGACTTAAAAAGTTCACTAACTGTTCTTGAATTTTTTGTACTGCGTTGAGTAAAGGTGGTACAAGTTTCTTCGAAATTGTAGGTCAAAGCAGGTTACCGGTCCATTGACTTAGAAAGTTCACTAACTGTTTTTGAATCTTGTAATACTGCGTTGAATATTCTTCTAATTAAAAATGAAATAATGCTGAATTTATAGGTGCTAAATTTATCTTTTTATTCTTCTAATAGCAAATGAAATGTTGCTGATTCTGAAGTTGGTCTATCATCCCCATACATACGACGTTAATATTATTCTCCATGACCACACTGCCTATTCTATGACGAACTCAATCAGAATTCCAAATAGGGATAAGTCCTTTTATTAGACAGTGAAACGAAAATATAAAAGAAATACTCAAAATATTTCGATGACACAGTCGGTCATCATCATCAGTAGAGTTACTAACTTATCAAAATTAAAACAAACTGCTTTTATACTAAACAAAATAATCACTTCCGGGTCAAAGCAAGTTACCGGTCCATTGACTTAAAAAGTTCACTAACTGTTCTTGAATTTTTTGTACTGCGTTGAGTAAAGGTGGTACAAGTTTCTTCGAAATTGCAGGTCAAAGCAGGTTACCGGTCCATTGACTTAGAAGGTTGACTAACTGTTTTTGAATCTTTTAATACTGCGTTGAATATTCTTCTAATTAAAAATGAAATAATGCTGAATTTATAGGTGCTAAATTTATCTTTTTATTCTTCTAATAGCAAATGAAATGTTGCTGATTCTGAAGTTGGTCTATCATCCCCATACATACGACGTTGATATTATTCTCCATGACCACACTGCCTATTCTATGACGAACTCAATCAGAATTCCAAATAGGGGTAAGTCCTTTATTTATACAGTGAAACGAAAATATAAAAGAAATACTCTAAATATTTCGTTGACACAGTCGGTCATCATCATCAGTAGAGTTACTAACTTATCAAAATTAAAACAAACTGCTTTTATATTAAACAAAATAATCACTTCCGGGTCAAAGCAAGTTACCGGTCCATTGACTTAAAAAGTTCACTAACTGTTTTTGAATTTTTTATACTGCATTTAGTAAAGGTGGTACAAGTTTCTTCGAAATTGCAGGTCAAAGCAGGTTACCGGTCCATTGACTTAGAAAGTTCACTAACTTTTTTTGAATCTTGTAATACTGCATTGAATATTCTTCTAATTACAAATGAAATAATGCTGAATTTACAGATGCTAAATTTATCTTTTTATTCTTCTAATAGCAAATGAAATGTTGCTGATTCTGAAGTTGGTCTATCATCCCCATATATACGACGTTACTATTATTCTCCATGACCACACTGCCTATTCTATGACGAACTCAATCAGAATTCCAAATAGGGATAAGTCCTTTATTTATACAGTGAAACGAAAATATAAAAGAAATACTCTAAATATTTCGATGACACAGTCGGTCATCATCATCAGTAGAGTTACTAACTTATCAAAATTAAAACAAACTGCTTTTATAATAAACAAAATAATCACTTCCGGGTCAAAGCAAGTTACCGGTCCATTGACTTAAAAAGTTCACTAACTGTTCTTGAATTTTTTGTACTGCGTTGAGTAAAGGTGGTACAAGTTTCTTCGAAATTGCAGGTCAAAGCAGGTTACCGGTCCATTGACTTAGAAAGTTGACTAACTGTTCTTGAATCTTGTAATACTGCGTTGAATATTCTTCTAATTAAAAATGAAATAATGCTGAATTTATAGGTGCTAAATTTATCTTTTTATTCTTCTAATAGCAAATGAAATGTTGCTGATTCTGAAGTTGGTCTATCATCCCCATACATACGACGTTGATATTATTCTCCATGACCACACTGCCTATTCTATGACGAACTCAATCAGAATTCCAAATAGGGATAAGTCCTTTATTTATACAGTGAAACGAAAATATAAAAGAAATACTCTAAATATTTCCTTGACACAGTCGGTCATCATCATCAGTAGAGTCACTAACTTATCAAAATTAAAAAAAACTGTTTTTATACTAAACAAAATAATCACTTCCGGGTCAAAGCAAGTTACCGGTCCATTGACTTAAAAAGTTCACTAACTGTTCTTGAATTTTTTGTACTGCGTTGAGTAAAGGTGGTACAAGTTTCTTCGAAATTGCAGGTCAAAGCAGGTTACCGGTCCATTGACTTAGAAAGTTCACTAACTGTTCTTGAATCTGTAATACTGCGTTGAATATTCTTCTAATTAAAAATGAAATAATGCTGAATTTACAGGTGCTAAATTTATCATTTTATTCGTCTAATAGTAAATGAAATGTTACTGATTCTGAAGTTGGTCTGTCATCCCCATATATACGACGTTGATATTATTCTCCATGACCACACTGCCTATTCTATGACGAACTCAATCAGAATTCCAAATAGGGATAAGTCCTTTTATTATACAGTGAAACGAAAATATAAAAGAAATACTCTAAATATTTCCATGACTCAGTCGGTCATCATCATCAGTAGAGTCACTAACTTATCAAAATTAAAACAAACTGTTTTTATACTAAACAAAATAATCACTTCCGGGTCAAAGCAAGTTACTGGTCCATTGACTTAAAAAGTTCACTAACTGTTCTTGAATTTTTTATACTGCGTTGAGTAAAGGTGGTACTAGTTTCTTCGAAATTGTATGTCAAAGCAGGTTACCGGTCCATTGACTTAGAAGGTTCACTAACTGTTTTTGAATCTTGTAATACTGCGTTGAATATTCTTCTAATTAAAAATGAAATAATGCTGAATTTATAGATGCTAAATTTATCTTTTTATTCTTCTAATAGCAAATGAAATGTTGCTGATTCTGAAGTTGGTCTATCATCCCCATACATACGACGTTGATATTATTCTCCATGACCACACTGCCTATTCTATGACGAACTCAATCAGAATTCCAAATAGGGATAAGTCGTTTTATTAGACAGTGAAACGAAAATATAAAAGAAATACTCAAAATATTTCGATGACACAGTCGTTCATCATCATCAGTAGAGTTACTAACTTATCAAAATTAAAACAAACTGCTTTTATACTAAAACAAAATAATCACTTCCGGGTCAAAGCAAGTTACCGGTCCATTGACTTAAAAAGTTCACTAACTGTTCTTGAATTTTTTGTACTGCGTTGAGTAAAGGTGGTACAAGTTTCTTCGAAATTGCAGGTCAAAGCAGGTTACTGGTCCATTGACTTAGAAAGTTGACTAACTGTTCTTGAATCTTGTAATACTGCGTTGAATATTCTTCTAATTAAAAATGAAATAATGCTGAATTTATAGGTGCTAAATTTATCTTTTATTCTTCTAATAGCAAATGAAATGTTGCTGATTCTGAAGTTGGTCTATCATCCCCATACATACGACGTTGATATTATTCTCCATGACCACACTGCCTATTCTATGACGAACTCAATCAGAATTCCAAATAGGGATAAGTCCTTTTATTATACAGTGAAACGAAAATATAAAAGAAATACTCTAAATATTTCGATGACACAGTCGGTCATCATCATCAGTAGAGTTACTAACTTATCAAAATTAAAACAAAATGCTTTTATACTAAACAAAATAATCACTTCCGGGTCAAAGCAAGTTACCGGTCCATTGACTTAAAAAGTTCACTAACTGTTCTTGAATTTTTTGTACTGCGTTGAGTAAAGGTGGTACAAGTTTCTTCGAAATTGCAGGTCAAAGCAGGTTACCGGTCCATTGACTTAGAAAGTTCACTAACTGTTCTTGAATCTTGTAATGCTGCGTTGAATATTCTTCTAATTAAAAATGCTATTAGAAGAATAAAAAGATAAATTTAGCACCTGTAAATTCAGCATTATTTCATTTTTAATTAGAAGAATATTCAACGCAGTATTACAATATTCAAGAACAGTTAGTGAACTTTCTAAGTCAATGGACCGGTAACCTGCTTTGACCTGCAATTTCGAAGAAACTTGTACCACCTTTACTCAACGCAGTATAAAAAATTCAAGAACAGTTAGTGAACTTTTTAAGTCAATGGACCGGTAACTTGCTTTGACCCAGAAGTGATTATTTTGTTTAGTATAAAAACAGTTTTTTTTAATTTTGATAAGTTAGTAACTCTACTGATGATGATGACCGACTGTGTCAACGAAATATTTAGAGTCTTTCTTTTATATTTTCGTTTCACTGTATAATTAAAGGACTTATCCCTATTTGGAATTCTGATTGAGTTCGTCATAGAATAGGCAGTGTAGTCATGGAGAATAATATCAACGTCGTATGTATGGGGATGATAGACCAACTTCAGAATCAGCAACATTTCATTTGCTATTAGAAGAATAAAAAGATAAATTTAGCACCTATAAATTCAGCATTATTTCATTTTTAATTAGAAGAATATTCAACGCAGTATTACAAGATTCAAGAACAGTTAGTCAACTTTCTAAGTCAATGGACCGGTAACCTGCTTTGACCTGCAATTTCGAAGAAACTTGTACCACCTTTACTCAACGCAGTACAAAAAATTCAAGAACAATTAGTGAACTTTTTAAGTCAATGGACCGGTAACTTGCTTTGACCCGGAAGTGATTATTTTGCTTAGTATAAAAGCAGTTTGTTTTAATTTTGATAAGTTAGTAACTCTACTGATGATGATGACCGACTGTGTCATCGAAATATTTAGAGTATTTCTTTTATATTTTCGGTTCACTGTCTAATAAAAGGACTTATCCCTATTTGGAATTCTGATTGAGTTCGTCATAGAATAGGCAGTGTGGTCATGGAGAATAATATCAACGTCGTATGTATGGGGATGATAGACCAACTTCAGAATCAGCAACATTTCATTTGCTATTAGAAGAATAAAAAGATAAATTTAGCACCTATAAATTAAGCATTATTTCATTTTTAATTAGAAGAATATTCAACGCAGTATTACAAGATTCAAGAACAGTTAGTCAACTTTCTAAGTCAATGGACCGGTAACCTGCTTTGACCTGCAATTTCGAAGAAACTTGTACCACCTTTACTCAACGCAGTACAAAAAATTCAAGAACAGTTAGTGAACTTTTTAAGTCAATGGACCGGTAACTTGCTTTGACCCGGAAGTGATTATTTTGTTTAGTATAAAAACAGTTTTTTTTAATTTTGATAAGTTATTAACTCTACTGATGATGATGACCGACTGTGTCAAGGAAATATTTAGAGTATTTCTTTTATATTTTCGTTTCACTGTCTAATTAAAGGACTTATCCCTATTTGGAATTCTGATTGAGTTCGTCATAGAATAGGCAGTGTGGTCATGGAGAATAATATCAACGTCGCATGTATGGGGATGATAGACCAACTTCAGAATCAGCAACATTTCATTTGCTATTAGAAGAATAAAAAGATAAATTTAGCACCTATAAATTCAGCATTATTTCATTTTTAATTAGAAGAATATTCAACGCAGTATTACAAGATTCAAGAACAGTTAGTCAACTTTCTAAGTCAATGGACCGGTAACCTGCTTTGACCTGCAATTTCGAAGAAACTTGTACCACCTTTACTCAACGCAGTACAAAAAATTCAAGAACAGTTAGTGAACTTTTTAAGTCAATGGACCGGTAACTTGCTTTGACCCGGAAGTGATTATTTTGTTTAGTATAAAAGCAGTTTGTTTTAATTTTGATAAGTTAGTAACTCTACTGATGATGATGACCGACAGTGTCATCGAAATATTTAGACTATTTCTTTTATATTTTCGTTTCACTGTCTAATAAAAGGACTTATCCCTATTTGGAATTCTGATTGAGTTCGTCATAGAATAGGCAGTGTGGTCATGGAGAATAATATTAACGTCGTATGTATGGGGATGATAGACCAACTTTAGAATCAGCAACATTTCATTTGCTATTAGAATAATAAAAATATAAATATAGCACCTGTATCTTCAGCGTTATTTAATTTTTAATTAGAAGAATATTCAACGCAACCTTACAAGATTCAAGAACAATTAGTGAACATTCTAAGTCAATGTACCTATAAACTGCTTTGAACTGCAATCTCGAAGAAACTTGTACCACCTTTACTAAACGCAGTACAAAAATTCAAGAACAGTTAGTGAACTTTTTAAGTCAATGGACCAGTAACTTGCTTTGACCCGGAAGTGATTATTTTGTTTAGTATAAAAGCAGTTTGTTTTAATTTTGATAAGTTAGTAACTCTAGTGATGATGATGACCGACTGTGTCATCGAAATATTTAGAGTCTTTCCTTTATATTTTCGTTTCACTGTCTAATAAAAGGACTTATCCCTATTTGGAATTCTGATTGAGTTTGTCATAGAATAGGCAGTGTGGTCATGGAGAATAATATCAACGTCGTATGTATGGGGATGATAGACCAACTTCAGAATCAGCAACATTTCATTTGCTATTAGAAGAATAAAAAGATAAATTTAGCACCTATAAATTCAGCATTATTTCGTTTTTAATTAGAAGAATATTCAACGCAGTATTACAAGATTCAAGAACAGTTAGTGAACTTTCTAAGTCAATGGACCTGTAACCTGCTTTGACCTGCAATTTCGAAGAAACTTGTACCACCTTTACTCAACGCAGCATAAAATATTCAAGAACAATTAGTGAACTTTTTAAGTCAATGGACTGGTAACTTGCTTTGACCCGGAAGTGATTATTTTGTTTAGTATAAAAACAATTTGTTTTAATTTTGATAAGTTAGTAACTCGACTGATGATGATGACCGACTGTGTCATCGAAATATTTAGAGTATTTCTTTTATATTTTCGTTTCACTGTCTAATAAAAGGACTTATCCCTATTTGGAATTCTGATTGAGTTCGTCATAGAATAGGCAGTGTGGTCATGGAGAATAATATTAACGTCGTATGTATGGGGATGATAGACCAACTTCAGAATCAGCAACATTTCATTTGCTATTAGAAGAATAAAATGATAAATTTGGCACCTGTAAGTTCAGCATTATTTCATTTTTAATTAGAAGAATATTCAACACAGTATTACAAGATTCAAGAACAGTTAGTGAACTTTCTAAGTCAATGGGCCGGTAACCTACTTTGACTTGTAATTTCGAAAAAATTGTGTCACCTTTACTCAATGCAGTATAAAAAATTCAAGAACAATTAGTGAACTTTTTAAGTCAATGGACCGGTAACTTGCTTTGACCCGGAAGTGATTATTTTGTTTAGTATAACAACAGTTTTTTTTAATTTTGATAAGTTAGTAAATCTACTGATGATGATGACCGACTGTGTCAACGAAATATTTAGAGTATTTCTTTTATATTTTCGTTTCACTGTATAATAAAAGGACTTATCCCTATTTGGAATTCTTATTGAGTTTGTCATAGAATAGGCAGTGTGGTCATGGAGAATAATATTAACGTCGTATGTATGGGGATGATAGACCAACTTCAGAATCAGTAACATTTCATTTGCTATTAGAAGAATAAAATGATAAATTTAGCACCTATAAATTCAGCATTATTTCATTTTTGATTAGAAGAATATTCAACGCAGTATCACAAGATTCAAGAACAGTTAATGACTTTCTAAGTCAATGGACCGGTAACCTGCTTTGACCTGCAATTTCGAAGAAACTTGTACCACCTTTACTCAACGCAGTATAAAATATTCAAGAACAATTAGTGAACTTTTTAAGTCAATGGACCGGTAACTTGCTTTGACCCGGAAGTGATTATTTTGTTTAGTATAAAAGCAGTTTGTTTTAATTTTGATAAGTTAGTGACTCTACTGATGATGATGACCGACTGTGTCATCGAAATATTTAGAGTATTTCCTTTATATTTTCGTTTCACTGTCTAATAAAAGGACTTATCCCTATTTGGAATTCTGATTGAGTTCGTCATAGAATAGGCAGTGTGGTCATGGAGAATAATATCAACGTCGTATGTATGGGGATGATAGACCAACTTCAGAATCAGCAACATTTCATTTGCTATTAGAAGAATAAAAAGATAAATTTAGCATCTATAAATTCAGCATTATTTCATTTTTGATTAGAAGAATATTCAACGCAGTATTACAAGATTCAAGAACAGTTTGTCAACTTTCTAAGTCAATGGACCGGTAACCTGCTTTGACCTGCAATTTTGAAGAAACTTGTACCACCTTTACTCAACGCAGTACAAAAAATTCAAGAACAGTTAGTGAACTTTTTAAGTCAATGGACCGGTAGCTTGCTTTGACCCGAAAGTGATTATTTTGTTAAGAATAAAAGCAGTTTGTTTTAATTTTGATAAGTTAGTAACTCTACTAATGATGATGAGCGACTGTGTCACCGAAATATTTAGAGTATTTCTTTTATATTTTCGTTTCACTGTCTAATAAAAGGACTTATCCCTATTTGGAATTCTGATTGAGTTCGTCATAGAATAGGCAGTGTGGTCATGGAGAATAATATCAACGTCGCATGTATGGGGATGATAGACCAACTTCAGAATCAGCAACATTTCATTTGCTATTAGAAGAATAAAAAGATAAATTTAGCACCTATAAATTCAGCATTATTTCATTTTTAATTAGAAGAATATTCAACGCAGTATTACAAGATTCAAGAACAGTTAGTCAACTTTCTAAGTCAATGGACCGGTAACCTGCTTTGACCTGCAATTTCGAAGAAACTTGTACCACCTTTACTCAACGCAGTATAAAAAATTCAAGAACAGTTAGTGAATTTTTTAAGTCAATGGACCGGTAACTTGCTTTGAACCGGAAGTGATTATTTTGTTTAGTATAAAAGCAGTTTGTTTTAATTTTGTTATGTTAGTAACTCTACTGATGATGATGACCGACTGTGTCATCGAAATATTTAGAGTCTTTCTTTTATATTTTCGTTTCACTGTCTAATAAAAGGACTTATCCCTATTTGGAATTCTGATTGAGTTCGTTAATTTTATAGCCAAAAAGAAAAAATAATAAATAAGCCAGATCCTCGTTAGTTGTCAACACCTTCGTTGCTTTTTTAAATTTTACAACAAAAAAGAAAGAAAAACATAGGCCAGATTCTCGTTATTTTTCAATACATTCATTGTTATATTAAATTTTACAGCCAAAAAAAAAAAAAAAAAAAAAAAATAAGGCCAGATTTTCGTTTGTTTTCAACAACTTCATTGTTATATTAAATTTTACAGCCATCTTTATAAGCTCCAGTCTAAAAAGCCTATGTCCGAAATCGCATGAATGTATAAAAGGCAAAATCGAACCACGAAATATTGGAAAACTGGTTTCTATTCATTTTTCTGTCTTTATGATTATAGCCCATTTGCTGTAGCTCTAAGCAACATCCACTGGGTTAAACCACCGTTTTCAGTTTGATGAAGATTAAATAAAGCAATAAGAATCTCAGAATGATAAGATGAATTCTTGAGAAGTTTCTCATTTAAGCCAGTTCAAAGAGCATGGGGAACATGTAAAAGTCATTTCTTCGGTGACTTAACATGGGAATATAGGGATAATAAAAAATGCTAGCGCCACTGTCAAGGTTGCGTCTGGAAACCTCGTAAAAACAAACCAGAAAATTCCAAAGAATATCGGATAGTTGATTTTATTGATATGAAATCCTATAGGATTAAAGCTGATATTTCTCAGAAGGGACAGTTAGTCAGATTTTTTTATTTCAAGGGTTATTTTAAGTCAAAATCCAGTTTGCACAAAGTAGGACTAGGGTAGCTTTAGAAAATATATGTAGGTTAAGTAGATTAGTTGATTCAAAGCTTACAGGTCTACCGGTGAGGTAGTTTCGGTTTCTCTACCCTCACTTACATTTTAAAGTACCGGAAAAAAATAGTATGCTGCATCTTAGGGTAGGCTTAAAAAAGTACAAAATTGCCAAATTCTAGAGGGCGTTAGAGATTTTTCTTTTCGATGTTAGCGCCATTTTCCACTCAAATAAGTTTCGCAAACTTTTTAAGCCAGGTTGTGTTGACTACTTAACTAAAGGCTTCTGAAGGTTCTCCCTCAGAAGCCTAAAATCCATCAAAAACAGGTTTTATTGATTAACCGCGTTGAAAAGGGAATGCTGTCTTAGATCTAGTGGCTCCACTTCGAAGGACTCCTTCGTTTTTACGGGATGTCATAACCTTTTGGGACAGTTTTTTAGGTTAAGAGGTAAGATATTTCCGAGGATAATTGAAATACCGAAGGATTTTCCGTATTTCTGATGAGTTATTTAGGATTTCTAGTGTCAGGGATATGATAAATAATATCAAGAACGCCAAAAAGTCAGCCTTTTCCAAGACTTCCGATTAACGATGAAATTTGACCACAAACTTTTGCAAATCTTGAATCTATTAATTTTTCCGCCTCTAAACGACGCAAAACACCCGGAATTTGATCTTTGTTGTCAAGAAGTAAGGCTAATCCTCAACAACAGGCAAAAAGGGCATAACCTTTTAGACTATTATATAGTTGCGATAAATAGTCAATAATCACTGCTACGATTCTCCTGATCTTACTCGAAAATTGATTAAAAAAAACTTTCCGAAAAATAAATTTTTCAAAGAAAAGTAAAGGCCATTTTCAACTTTAGGTTAGCAGATACAAATACCTTTTAAAATTAAAACTCAAAACGACCAGAAATTACTATTAAAGAATAAATGAAACCCAAAACGAACAGAAATTAAATAAACAATCATAGCAAAAACATACAACAAGTAATAATATAAATGAATAAATAGATCTTAAAGGAAGAAATGCTTAGATTGAATATGAATATCAAGCTTAAAACGAAAAAAAATATTTTCCTATTAAAGTAAAAATGAAACTTAAAATGAATAGAAATTAAATAAAAAATCAATGCAAACAAACATACAATAGATATTTATGTAATTGAATAAGTAAATCTTAAAATAACTGAAACTTAGATTAAATGGGCAAATCAAACTTGAAACAACAAAAAATCATTACAAAAAAGAGTTTGGGCATGACCCCCTTCTCTCATTGTAAAAGTCTAAAACCTACTGCGTCATTGGCGCTATACTGAAAACCAATTTTATGACAAATATTTTCTTTTGTACTTAATATTGAAACTAAACATTAAAATTATAGTAACATTTTGAACTGATGAGCTTTCAGCAATTAATATCATTATGCATCAAATATTCAGTTTAATTTATTAGATCTTTTTAAAGTTGTTAAAGACGAATATAGTTTCCTACAAACAAGTGTTTGGATACTGCCTCTTTTCCTAACTGTAAATAAAAACCAAAAACCTTCTAAGTCATTGGCGCTTAACTGAAAACGGATTATATTACAAATATTCTCTTTTCCAGTTCTTATAGTATTGAAAATAAAAATACAATTACAGTGAAATAAATTCTTGAACTGATGGATCTTTAAATAATTAATATCATTATACATCAAATATTCTATTTGATGTTGTTTATACTTTCCAAGACCGTTCAAGCCGAATATAGTTTTCAGTAAAGCGCCAATGACACAGTAGGTTTTAGACTTTTACAGTGAGAGAAGGAGGTCATACCCAAACTCTTGTTTGTGGTGATTTTGTTCGTTTCAAGCTTGATTTGCATGTTCAATTTAAGTTTCACTCATTTTAAGATTTATCTATTAATTTACATTAATTCTATTGTATATTTGTTTGCATTGATTGTTTATTTAATTGCTGTTCGTTTTAAGTTTCATTTCTACTTCAATAGGAAAATATTTTTTCGTTTTAAGCTTGATATTCATATTCAATCTAAGCATTAATCGCTTTAAGAACTACTTATTCATTTATATTATTACTTCTTTTATGTTTTTGCTATGATTGTTTATTTAATTTCTGTTCGTTTTGGGTTTCATTTGCCCTTTAATAGTAATTTCTGGTCGTTTTGAGTTTTAATTTTAAAATGTATTTGTATCTGCTGAGCTTCAGTTTAAAATGGGCTTTACTTTTCTTTTAAAAAATTATTTTCAGAAAAGTTTTTTTAATTAATTTTTGTTCGTTTTTGATTGCAAAAAATTTCAAGTTTTTAAAAATTTCTCATTTCAAAATCAAACCTAAAAAAAAAAATCAAATATTCATCATAGTAACAAAACTGATATCAAAGTAACAATATCATAGGCAGCGCGCTAGCGCTGCCTAAGTAAAGAACGACGTGGCACAATGTGTTTTTTTTTTCACCATACCCGGGCACTTTGTATCGAAGGAGTTGTTATAGAAAGTTCGAAAAGGGCTCATTCGAATGGAAACTGGAGTGTCTAGTGCCCTTTTTAATAGTGAAAAGTGATTTGAGGGCAACTAGCCCCCCCTCCATGCCCATTATTCCCCCAAACACATCCAATCAAAATTTTGAGATAGCCATTTTGCTCAGCGTAGTTGATTTCCGGATAGAAAATATGTTTTTGAGGAGGAACCCCCCCCCCACAGCCCTCGGGGCAAGGGTTTTAAGTTATGCCCTGAGGGCATATAAGAACGATGTTGGCACAATGTACTATTTATTATTTTTTCCTTTAGAGCAGGGCACTTCATGCGGAATGGGTCGTCGTAAAAACTTCAAAAGGGGCTCATTCGATTGGAAATTGAGAGTTCTACTGCCCTCTTTAATAGTCGAAAGTGATTGGAGGGCAACTAGTCCCCCCACGCCCATCATTCCCTCAAACAAATCCAATCAAAATTTTGAGATAGCCTTTTTGTTCTGTCAAGTTGATTTCCAGATAGAAAATATGTTTTAAGGAGGACACTCCCCCACAACCCGCAGGGCAAGGGTTTTGAGTTATGCCCTGGGGGCATATAAGGTTTCTATAGAAGGCGTTGTTGTAGAAACTTCAAAATAGGCTCATTTGATTGGAAATTCAACGGGCTAGTGCCCTTTTTAATATCCGAAAGTGATTGGAGGGCACCTAGCCCCCCCCCCCCCCCTACGCCCATCATTACCCCAAGTACATCCAATCAAAATTTTGAGATAGCCATTTTGTTCAGCGTAGGCTAGTTTATTTCCAGATAGAAAATATGTTTCTGAGGAGGACACTCCCCCACAACCCTAAGGGCAAGGGTTTCAAGTTATGCCCTTGGGACATATAAGCTCTTATAGAAGGCGTTGTCGTAGAAACTTCAAAACAGGCTCATTCGATTGTAAATTTCAAAGGGATAGTGCCCTTTTTAATAGTCGAAAGTGATTGCAGGACAACTAACCCCCCCCCCCCCACTCCCATCATTCCCCAAAACACATCCAATCAAAATTTTGAGATAGCCATTTTGTTCACGTAGCTTATTTCCAAATAGAAAATGTGTTTTTGAGGAGGAAACCCCCACGCAACCCTCAGGGCAAGGGTTTCAAGTTATGCCCTGGGGAATATAATGTTCTTATAGAAGGCGCTGTCGTAGAAACTTCAAAAAAAGTTCATTTAATTGGAAATTCAAAGGGCTAGTGCCCTTTTTAATAGTTGAAAGTGATTGGAGGGCAACTAGCCCCCCCCCCACGCCCAGCATTTCCCCAAACACATCCAATAAAAATTTTGAGATAGTCATTTTGTTCAGTGTAGTTGATTTCCAGAGAGAAGATATATTTTTGAGGAGGACAGTCCCCCAGAGCCCTCAGGTAAATGGTTTCAAGTTATGCCCTGGGGGCATAAAATGTTTTTATAGAGGACGCTGTCTTAGAAACTTCAAAAAAGGGCACATTCGATTTCAGATTCAAAGGACTAGTGCCTTTTTTAATAGTTGAAAGTGATTAGTGATATTTTTTGTTGTTTTTTTTTGTTGTTTAGACCAGGGCACTTCGTACCGAAGGAGTTTTCGTGGGAACTTCGAAAGGGGCTCATTCGATTGAAAATAGAAAGGGCTGATGCCCTTTTTAATAGTCGAAAGTGATTGGAGGGCAACTAATCCCCATTCAACTCCCACCCTCCCACGCCCACCCTCCCATTTGCCAGTATGTTTAAAAACTAAATGTTGCCTTAAGATTAAATCAAAATGCACTGTGTTAATACTAATTCCCAATAAGGCATCTCAGCAGTATCCCAAGAACGACTGAGGGTATTATGTTCAAACTTTTGGGGCTACTTCTGCTCTTGAAATTTAACCAAATCAAAATAGCGTAAGAGTATCCAAACTATCAAAGAAAGTTAACAGATTTTTTTGCGAATGGTATCAAGTTTTCCATTTCAGGTCAACTAGAGGAGGTATGAAACTATATTAAACAGTACTATTTGTATCCAGATTTTTAAAAGGATGTATGCTGTTAAAAATTGCTGAAAATTTTTCTCCAGCATACAAATAGCAGGCCAAACTATAAAGTCTTAAAAAACAAAAAGGTTTAAAGTGTTATTTTCTTTTTCCTTGAAAAAACTATGTAAATATAAAACGAACAGAAATTAACTAAAATATTTTTTCCACAAAATAAGTTTTTCAATGAAAAGTAAAGAACTCCATTAAACAAAATATAAGCAAAAATAAAAATAAATAATCTACCAAGCGTGAAACTACCACAAATCGGCATCGATAAATAAATGAAACCCAAAACGAACAGAAATTACAATAAATAACCGAGTCAAACTCAAAACGAGCAGAAATTAACAGAAGTTGGGCGCAAAACCCATATGCCTTCCCAAGGTCAGAACAAAATTTACACTTCTACTGAAAAAATACAAATGAATGTGAATTGTCAGTTTAATATACATATACTGATATTTAGTAATCAAAATGTTAATATTATTTGATTTATTAAGGTTATAAAAGTAAAAACATTTAAATTTTTTTCAGTAAAATGCAATGCTTACAACGCCTGCCCCGGCCCTGGGGAGGGGGGAGGAGGGTTTTCGACACATTAGTTTTTCTTATCTGATCTTTGAACTATTTTTAACGAAATGACCATACGTAAAAGAATTTTTGTTATATAATCTTTCAACTATTTTTAACAAAATGGCTACCTGAAATTTTTTTCAGATGTATTTGGGGAAAAAGGGCTTGGGCGGGGGGGGGCAATTGCCCCCCGATCACTTTTGACTCTTAAAAAGGGCACTAAAACCCTCAGTTCCTAATCGAATGAGCCCCTTTTGAAGTTTTTCCGATGATCCCTTTTATATGAAGGGCCACTGGGAAAAAAATAAATGAAGTGTGGGGAAAGGTTAACTGCCATCCGATCACTATTGACTCTTAAAAAGTGAATTACAACTTTCAATTTCCAATCAAATGAGCCCTCTAGAAATTTTATATGAGCATCCCTTCCATAACAACCATATATGCCCCCAGGGCATAACTTACAACGCTTACAACGCCTACCCCTGGGCCCTGGGGGGCTGTGTCGACACCGGAGTTTTTTTTATCAGATCTTTTTTATCAGATTGAACTTTTTTTTTAACAAAATATCTATCTCAAAATTTTTATCTGATGCATTGAGGGTGTGGAGGAGGGGGGGGGGCAAGTTGCCCTCTGATCTCTTTTGACTCAGAAAAAATGAACGAGAACCTTCAACTTCAAATCAAATGAGTCCTCTCCGAAGTTTATGCGAGCATCTCTTCCATAAGAACTATATATGCCCCTAGAGCATTACTCATAACGCCTGCCTTCGAGCCCTGGCGGGTTCCGTCGACACAGGAATTTTTCTTATCTGACCTTTGAACTACTTTTAATGAAATGGCTATTGTAAGAATTTTATCGGATGGGCTTGGGGAAAAAAGGGTGAGTGGTGGGGGGCTAGTTGCCCTCGAATATCTTTTGACTCTTGAAAATTGAACTAGAACTTTCCATTTCCAGTCAAATGAGTCCCCTCTGAAGTTTATACGAGCATCCCTTTCATAAGAACCATATACGCCCCCAGGACAACACTTACAACGCCTATCTCCAGGGCTCTGGAGGGCGTTTTGTTATCTAATTTTTGAACAATTTCAAAAACACCGGCTATCTCAAAATTTGTAGCGGAAGGGTTTGGGAAAAAAGAGCGTGAGGGGGGGAGGGGCTATTTTTAACAAAATAGCTATCTTAAAATTTTTATTGGATGCGTTTGGGGGGGGGGGGGTGGGGGGGAGCTGGTTACACTCCAATATCTTTTGACGCTTAAAAAGTGAACTAGAACTTTCACTTTCTAATCAAATGAGCCCTCTTTGAAGTTTATACGAGCAATTATTACGTGAGAACCATATTTGCCCCCAGGTTATAACTTATAACACTTGCCCTGAAGACAGTGAGGGGAACGTCCTGCTCAAACAAATAATTTCCAGAACTTGAAACTAGGTTTAATAAAATGACTGTTGCAAAATTTTGATCGGATGTGTTTGGGGAAAAGGTGGGCGTGAGAGGGGGGTTAGTTACCCTCAAATCATTTTCGACTAATAATAAGGGCACTAGCCATTTGAATTTCCAATTGAATGAATCTTTTTTTAATTTTCTACGACAAAACCTTCTATAGAAACCTTATATGCCCCCAGGGTATAACTTAAAACCCTTGCCTTGAGGGTTGTGCGGGAGTGTCTTCATCAAAAACATATTTTCTATCTGAAAATCACCTACGCTGAACAAAGTAGCTATCTAAAAATATTGATTGGATGTGTTTGGGGGAATGATGGGCGTGGGGGGGCTAGTTGCCCTCCAATAACTTTAGACTATTAAAAAGGACACTAGCCCTTTGAATTTCCAATCGAATGGGCCTTATTTGAATTTTCTACGACAACACCTTCTGTAAAAACCATATATGCCCCCAGGGCGTAACTTAAAAGTAGAAAGCCATCTTATAGTCCGAACCCCACACCAAATATGGGCATAGAGTCCCTAGGGAGAACACGTGGTTAATGGGGTCAATGACCTCTTTTTTCCAAGGTCGATGGTCAATTTATTTGATGTTTTTCATGGATGTCAACAGCAATTTATGGTTTTTGTCAGTGAGAATGAAAAAACATGAATTTTCTCACTTTGATGGATGTTTTTTTGGACGGTTATGTCTGTTGGTCAATTTATTTGATGTTTTTCATGGATGTCAGCAGCAATTCATGTCTTTTTTATTGCTTTTGTCAGTAACAATGAAAAAACAGGAATTTTCTCACTTTGATGGATGTTAACAGCAATTCATGTCCGTTTTATGGTTTTTGTTAGTGAGAATGACAAAACATGTACTTTCTCACTTTGATGGATGTTAACAGCAATTTTTGTCTGTTTTATGGTTTTTGTCAGTGAGAATGTACTTGCTCGACGCGAATGTTATGAGTTTCCAGGAAACAGTTAGATCACGTGTTTCTTTCTCAGCCAATCAGAGGGCTCGCAAACATATTAACGGCGGTGGGAATATAAGGAAAGGATTTTTGCTATAGTTTTATTAGTCTGTGAATAGAATTCAAAGGAGATAGAAGAACAGTTCGACTTTACTCATTTGGATATATATTTGTGTTGATGGCGATAAGTGGTATGTTTACTCTATTAGAAGTTGATAGTGGAGTTGATGATAATAATACAAGAGCACCAAACATTGCGGTGGAAATCATGAAAGGATCACGTCTTTGTCTGGAATGGGATGCAGTATATGCAAGATATGTGATATCCTTGAGCAAATTTAAAATGGAGGGTCAATTATGTTTTGCCGCTAAAGTTGATGTAGCACATGTGAATAGACTTCAATTTGCTTTAAGTGCATTGGTGAAACATATCGAAGACAATAAACACTATCGCTAATTGTACATGCATAGTATTATTGCTTTTATAATTATTCAATAAAATTGTTTCGAAATCGAAAATGTTCCCTTTCTTTTCTGGTCAGGTTAGGCTAGCGAATCAGGGTCAGTCTAGAGTCAGCAGTCGGAGTGAAAGGATTGAAAAATGAATAGATTTGAGAAAGAGAGAATTAGATCAAATCTAGTGTTTATGGAAAAACATTTGATTTTGGATGATGATTTTCTCGAGTTATCTCTTAAACGCAGGATATTCTCTTGTCAGGGAACACTTGAAAATATAATGAAGAGTGATTCTCCTCCATTGGACTATTTTATGAAGCTTTTAAAATGTGATTCATGTGCTTATAGTCAATTTATTGGTATATTGATTGAAAAAAAGCAGAATCATATCGTGGATATACTTTTGAAAACATTGCCAATGGATTCAATGTAGATGGCTTCCCCGTCATTCGAAAGAGGTAACGTCACAGAGTTACTCCTCCCCCCCGTCCTCCACCTTGAATTTATCCATCGGCAGGAACGATCAGTTTCGTTTTAGCTGTGAGTGAGTCAAGTGACATTGGAAACCGAAAAAATGTTCTATATATGTCCATTGTGCATGTACACTCTTGGCAGTTGGACTCAATATGAGAATTGTACAATTATTGATGACTATAGTGAAAAGTGCAAATTATGTAATCCTTGTAAATTACATAGAGGCTATGCAGTACAAATTAAAGGATGTAATTCATGTCTTGAAGAGGTGTGGGACTCGCACCCTAGAGGGCACCTGTGCTCCAATTTTACTATGATAAATGTGATCAGTGGGAGAATATCTATCCCGCTATAATTGGAAAGAATCCTAAACGTGATTTTAGTTTATTTCTACGAGATTGGTATCGTCGTGGATTTAAATTATTCTGGGAAGAGGAATCTGGTCTACGATTCAACTGTTGGGTTAACAAGACAATTTGGTTTCTACTTCATCGTTGTGACGACACTACCTACTATGACTATAAGCCAAGTGATTTTTATTGGGCAGTTACCGAATGTGATTCACCATTTGAAAACATTGTATGTGATATTGCTTCAAATAGACGGATTGAAACTCGTGAATTTCATAATATGAATACAAATAGTATCATTGACTATACAAAGAGATATGACAAGAGTGAAGTTACATTGTACTGTAGAAAATGTGAGCCTGACTTTGCAGTCAATCAAGATCAATATACAGTGAATCCAAATGATTTACCGGCATTAGTGGTTCATGACAGTTGCCTATACATCGAAGAAGAAGAATAAATCTAAAGTGAAGATTTAAAGACATTGTTGTATATATATGCATTTTATTAATAAACAAATTCACAAACATTTTTTAAGCACTTTACTCTTAAGGCACTGAAATCAACACTGTATAGGTCTGAGAGGATATTTTCCACTAGAAAGTCGTTCAGACGACGATTGTCACCATAAACGTGGAGAAACTGCTTGTAAGTATAGCCACGACATCGGAACACAAAATATAGTAGTGCGTGGAAGCCGCAGCCTTTAGTCGTTAGATCCTGCACCCTCTTCCGATTTTGAATAATAGTTTTCCCACTGCTCTCAATATAGTTGCTGATGTGGGGTGTGTAGAATCTATAGGGTAGACCAAGAGGATCAAAAAATTCAATCGTCTTCATTGTTTGAAAGATGCACAACCAATGACCCGTCAGCACAGTCGACGGACTTCTATTAACAATAATTAAGGTATTTTTGACACTTAGAATTTTTCCAAGAAAGTCCGAGGGTAGACCAAAGGATTTGTAGTGGGACATGTAGGGGTCCATATTAAATACATTGATTATTTGACTGGTGTTCATGGCGCTAAGTCTAGTAGAACACTACCTTCAGGAGTGATTTCCCAATAGGTTTCAGAATGATTTAGTGAGATTAGTGCAATGCTCTCAGCCAATGGGTCGGCAAATGTACACTCAAAAACGCAAACTCCCCGTACGTATTATACTCATATTCTGCGTGCCAGACAAATCCAATACAATGATACCATGTGTTTTAGCAAACATATCTTCGGTTATACCATTTTCAAATAGTTGCGAATCATTATCTAGGGTTTGCATGGTCAACTCGTAAAATGTTCTATAGGATTTATCAAAAGATAGATTGTAGAGTGGGGAGCCGTTTGCTTTACACACATGAGATGAACGTCCAAACATCTTAAATTTGTGTGGGCATTCAGTCCACGATCCTATTGCACTGGCGCTTTTTACAAATGCCAAAGCAAGTTTTGAAGGAATTTCACCATTGATAAAGGATGAATCGGTGAAGGTGCGTGAGCCCATTGCAATATGACGTTGATTGGTGATTGTATGAGGAACAAGTAGTTTAATATTGTTGCCATTGGCTCTCAGTTTTTCCACTGCCAAAGCAACAGAACTCATGACCTGTTGTTTGCATACATGAAGTATTGCCGAGGTGAGGGAGAGACTTACATCAGGATTGGCAGCAAGTTCTTTTCTCAATATGAAATTGGAGGGTGCATGCGTCAATTTTATATCCACTTTAACATTGGGCGGCAGCCATTGGGATATATTAAATATTTCATGACATATTTTTCCAACTAGATGTAATTCACTAGTTGTAGTATTTTTAAGTGCATCTGTACTATCAGTATTATTAATATATTCATATCCATTGGAGGTGCCTCTCAATTCCTTATATGACTTGGGTGTCATCAACATCAATTGCATATAGCTTGTATAATTTGAAAGATTGTTGCTAGTGCTCACTAGTGTGCCATTGATGTAGACACTAATTTGACGAAATAAATTATGCAATATACAATTTTCATAGGATATTCCATCGCCCCGAATTGGCATTGTATTATTGGATTTCCAGACTTTCATTTGTAAATCTATAAGAAGACATGTCCATAAAGTAGTCTTAATTGGAATACATTTGAAAGTTAACATTATTGGAGAGAGGTTGTTGAGGATAAAATTGTTCATAGTATCCATGCTTGACACAGACTTCAACATTTTCAGCATTGCATAGATTGAATGATGAGGTGCTCGAAGGTTGAGAATCCTTATGCGGTAGGTAGGACATTTTAGGAGAAGAAATCTAGTTTCGATCTAACAATTTTCTTCCTGGGGCTTCTTCTTCTGTTTACACTATGTGTTGGCTTTTTCCTTCTTTTCTTTGACAAGAGGGATGATGTCTTTCGTCTCCGACCTGAGTGGAGACTGATGAGTGATGCATTGTTTCTCGACCTTTTTAAGCCTTTTCCATTTTGTTTTATTCTCTCGCCAAGGGTTCGCGCACTGGACCTAAGATTTTCCGAAGCACTTTTTTTAAAATCCTTGCCAGAGCCCCAATCGTATAGTGTAGAGGATGTAAAATCTGTCGCAGCCGGTACAAGATATTTTCTAGCCAGTGGTAGTGAAGAGCGAAACAGCTTAGCAAACCAACTGTCAAGACCATAGCCAGACATTGACGAGCGACCTTTGTAATAGTCCATTCCATTGCCCTGTTGTCTTGGGCCAAGAGTATTAACATAGCAGTCAATATCAGAACAAGTGAATACCACTTTTTTATTAGACATCTTGCTGTGGAACGACGGGACGAAAATGACATGTAATTACAGCCAAACCTTTTGAAATTGCTATGGGATCGCCCAATTCAGTTCTTAGTGTTAACTGACAGAGTTCCAAATAGGAAGTGTTTACGGGAATATAATGAAGATGCTTTATATTGTAGTGGTGAATATGTTCTTGATTGGTTTTTCGTTCAAGAACTCGTAGGAGGGGAACATTTGAATTACCAACTCTCGATGTTTCCACAAATGAAGTATAGAGAAATAAACAAGTGCCTGTGGTGAAGGCAGGCGGATAGTCAGTGAAAATGAAATTAGTGTTTCCAGCACTTTTAACATTGATTATATTGGGCTTAAAGCCAAGAAAATCCTTTAGACTATCATTGAGAATAACCTTTTCGCTGGCAATAGGTGAACTAATGTAGATCTTACCCTCCTCCTTTGAATAGTTGAAATGAAAAGCTCCTTTTTTACGACTGTAAATTCTTTTATTACTAGAACGACATAAATTGTTCATACAGGCGAGTTCCTCGTAGGGTAATTCAATATATGGATAATCCATCCAATTGATTTTTTGAATTTGTTCTTGATCACTTGAGGATGTTGGTGACGGCCAATCATAGGGTCTAATTTTTATTTCATATTTACGATCCTTTCTCAGGATGTCATAAGTATTTTTGAGAATACAGTCGACAAGAGCCACTTCATACTTTCCATTGTCGTCGAATTTGATGGTGGGGGAGAGTTTCGTCCAAAAATCACTTGTTTTATTCAAGTCATTGTAGAGAGGATCAGAAACATTGGACATGAAAGTCACATAGAAATCATTGGGCATTGTTAATATCTTCAGGTTTATCTTCATTGTCAATCTGAGTTGTATCCTAGCCAGCGAACAAGCAACTGTCTCTTGCCCCTACGAGTACGACTCTTTAATATCTTTTCAATTTGATAAATTTCACTAGTGTTTCTAACTTTTTGCAGTTCATATTCATAAAAACCGCCGAGAATCTCATCATCTTTGGTGTCTCGCAGTCGATATGTCGTGGGCTTGGTGTCCAGGATTTTGGACACTTTAAAAAGTTCGGTGCTCCATAAATAATTCCCTTTTTCAAAAATATTGGTGGTTCTATTAATTCGAACAGTATCACCTACATTGAGTTTCTTCTTCACATTTTTTTTCTCTTTTTCACCATTGGAATATTGCTTTAGAAAAGCATCAAATGTATTTTTATTGTAGTGAACATCCCGAGGGCTTGAGTTGGACAGAGATTGATGAGGTCGATGGTTGTATATCTGCAAGATTTTATCTAAATCATGAATAAAAGCCAGTGTATTTTTCAGGGTACAATATCTTGAAATTAATAGACGAATCGTTCTTATTAATCGTTCAGCCAATGCAGCCTTTATCGGGCTGTGACCATGATAAAGTACTGTATTATATTTCAAAAGAACCTTTTGCACATGGGGATTAACAAATTCACTGCCACGATCCGATTGAACTTTTCTATACGAATCCTGTTCAAGAATACTTTCAATGGCCTGAGCAACTTCAATACCTCTCTTCGATCGCAATGGACTGGCATAGGCATAGCGACTAAAGACACTGATTGCCACCAGAATATATTTGTAGGGTTCATTGTGACGCCGTTGAATTGCATCTAACGTTAAAAGATCCGTTTGCATTATATGCAGAGGGAAAAAGGCTTTAGTTTGTCGATATTGTTTACTGCGAACCCTGTGATTCCGTTTTAGCGTGCAACTTGGTTAATTCACTAAATACTCTTCTTCTTTTTTCAACCTAGTGCCGGAGACAACTCTAAAAAGCGTTTTGGGAGAGCTTAAACTCCCCGCTTCGCAGATATTTACATAGACACCTATCAGAACTTCATACATTTTGAACGCAAACACGTAGTGTAATGTCCACTCCCCTTTTGCACACTGGAGGGTGAATCAATTCGTCTTCGCTTTTGACTAGAAGCCACAGGTGTTATAAAATCAGTGGTGCTGCTGCTGCTAGTATTTTCAAATATTGAATCTTCTTCTTCTTTTTTAAATGGTGTTGGTGTTGGCGTTGTTGGAGGACTATATTTTTTTAGTTTCTTTAGAATTTCATTATTTCCAATAAAACTTATGGGAAAGTTTCATACACTTAGAAAGGTGTATAGATTATCTTCGAAGGATAAAATTTCTTTACGATTCGTCACCATATCACAAATTAAATCAACTAGATTATAACTTTTCCCTGAATTATAATTCGTTTCCCAGCGCTGTCGACTTGAACTTGTTCATCAGTAGTTTCCAACATGAGATAAGATAATACTCTTTTACTCTGTTGTCGATAGGTGAGTGGCAATAGGTTCCCAATTTTCGATACAATCGAATTCAATTCTTTCTCCTTTGATTGTGCAGAATCTTGAAATGTTTCCTGTTTAGAGGGATCGGTAACAGCGGCGGCGGGTCTCTCACGATATGGTTTATGTTTGTCCACACGTCGCAATGCATCTTGAAGTAAAAGTAGTTTTTTGTCATCGGCAATACTCTCATCATTACTGAATTTGCTTAGATTGTCTTCAAAATATTCGACGGGTGAGATGACAAATTCAAATAGTGTAAATTTATATGTTTTTGCCATTCTCTAGAGGAAACGGTTCACCATTCCTGCGATTATCGTTAGTAACAGTGTGAAGAATCTGCCGCCCGCCTGATGTAGTCGTGTTCATTTTAAATGGTTTCCCTTTTTTACGATGGACCAGGCGCGGACAGTTGAACGATGATTCTGTTTCCGCTTTCTAAAACTTTATGGCAATTGAACATTGCCCTCAGTTAAATTTAAACAAAGTTCAGATATTAGATTAATGAAATCATTGTCAAAACCAATTTTGAGTATGACCTTCCTAAGCAAGGGTTTTGAAGTGCTTAAAACGGAAAATAAATGCCGTTGTTCGTGTAGTTTCTTCAGTGTCGTAATGACAACTAATAGCCTTTTCTACTGTTCACCGGAAGATATACTGTAATTTCGTTGTTGAAAATGTTGGTGACTACACGTTGATCCTTGGGCATGATCTGATTAGGATCTAACAAAATGTAACCATAGGGCTTGTTAGTTGCCTGATTGTACGCTGACAACAGAAATTTTGGGGCGCCGGGGTATATCTGTTTATTGAGAGTTTTGAGTGAGCTAGAATCCCAAACGACTCCAAAGATAATATAGATGGAAAAATTCAAAGCAAGGGTTCGCATACATTTGCTCTGATGAAACAGATTGTGTAGAACCAGGGTTATGGAAATGTGTTCATGATGGGATTTGACAGTGAACAGTTGTAGCATTTCCTGTGAGAACTGTTCAATGGATTTAGCCAAATCATCAATAATCAACCACGAGTTCGGTTCAATACTATTGAAAACATCAAGTTCTCGTATGAATTGTATTGGTATGGTTGTGGCAATAGCTTTTATTTGATCGTAGGACTCCTGCCAAATACTATAGCAATAGTAGATTTTTTCGGCTTGTCCACAAACATTTTATCGCAATTTTGAATTATTTTAGCTAAAAGTGTTGTTTTCCCTGACATTGAGGGCCCACACAGAAACGACCTGAAGGGTGTTTTAAATTGATACATGCTGCTGACAACAGTCGGACTATAACTAACTGTAAATCATATGTGTCCAATGAATAAGTAGTAGCAATAATTTTCCCATTGATCTATCTATTCAAGAACAACAAAAAACAATATTTCATGGCAGAATTTATTTCGGCAATATGAAAACAAATATTTGTTAAACATGAACAATGATAACACTTTATCAATATAAATATATATGTACAATATAAATAAAAACACTTTTTGTCCATCAACAGCAATAACACTTATTGTCTTCAAACACTTTTATGTACAACAACAACCCTTTTGTCAATCAACAGCAAGAGCACGTATTGTCTTTAAACACTTTTCTGTAAAACAAAATCAACACTTTTTTTGTACAAAAAAAAACACTTGAAAACAGCACTTGAAAAAAACATAAAACGCATGGAAAATGAACTCGCACAGTTGAACATTACATGAATTTAAAGGTGGGATCCCCCTCCGGGTCCCCCCCAGGGCCGCGGGGCCGAAGGCCGGCCGGCCACGGGCGGGACCCCCATCCCCCCCCCGGGAGCCGGCCGCGGGAAGGGGGGCCGCGGGGGAAAAACAGTACAATAGGTGTCGTCACTGCTGCTACAGGTTAGTTGAGGTTGGGTTAGTTGAGGTTAGTTAATTTATGAACGGGTTGAGTGGTTAGTTGGAGCATTTAATTTATGAACGGGTTGGTGATGGTGGTGGTTAGTGGTTGGGTTAGTCAGGTTAGGTTAATTTATCCAGACCAAGTTGATTGCGATAGTCTTTGCATTCAACTCGGTCTGAAATAAGGTAGTGGCCATGTGGCAGGACACTCACACCATTCTCGAGCACATAGACTTTGTCGGATATACATGACATTGCATTCTTTTCCACTCTCACAGTATAATTTCTATACTGCACAGAGCGAATTGCAAGCACTTGTGCTCTCGGCACTAGGCTACTTTCTACACAGTCTCTGTACACGCTCATGTTGAAATTGCTCTTTACAAAATGTGTAGGCACCCCTTTACACGCCTTCTTTTCATCCCTACTATGAGTTTCAACGCAATAAACTTTGGGGCCCAGGAACACCCCCCTGGATATCAAATCACTCCCCGTCTCTGATTTTAACATTAATAGTTGGTTGGGGGCTTGACGTTACACCAACTCGGGGTAGAGTGATGGATTCCAGTTGGTGAAATCCATCCGCGAGCTGATGTGTTCCCCCTTTTCTAAATCACACAATAAATCTTCGGTCCCATTTACCTTTAACAGCAGAGAATCTGTATCCCCATAGTAAACTTGAACCTCCCCCTCCCGTGGCCTTTGCATCTTGCACACATTATAAAAAAATGATAATCAGAGCTCCTTTGCAATTCCCGGTACTAAACTACCACCCGCTATATTCTTGTTCAGTACCAAATTTCGCTTTTACCTGTTTCAAAGAACCATGCCCGTCTCTATGCTTGTGACCGATGTGCAATTAAGATCGGAAATCATTCATGCACACGCTAGAGGGTCAGTCACAACGTCGCAGCGAGATCTATTACGTACACTTTCACACATTTTGCCAAACGCTGAATTTAGGATGAGCTTGTACATTTCCTTCTCCACCTTTGAATTTGACCTAGAGTGTTTATCGACAAAAGTATCGATAAACGTTTTCAAATAAGGTCGCTGATTGAACTGCAGGACCCTGTGTATTTTAGTGATTTTGAAACCATTGTTCACCATCCAGTGCAAAAGCACATGATGAACAACGATATTCTCCTTAGGGTCCAAATCAGCAATCAGTTTTTGTTTGGAGGGAGTCCAGTGCATCCCCATATCCTCAACCAATGATCGATTGTGGGGGCTCAGCGAGTTTTTGGTCACTGGTCGATTGATACAGAGAAAAACAAAATCTTTGTCTGAGTCGTGAAGCGCCAGTGGAATGTGCCCGTCAATTTCTAAGAACCATCCTTAGGGCCCATTGTCCTCGACGGTGGTAATGTCGGGGAACTCACAAGGATTCTCAAGCCATTGATAGTTCCCACACGGCACAGAGTAGTGAGACATTGCCGAGGGGTACAATGAGTTCATGTCCAAGAACACTGCATTTGACTTTGCACCGGTGCTTTGTCCGCTCGGATCGGTTGATAAGACGTGGTCCCCCTGATCAATATATCCATCCCGAATTTACAGTTCTACAAAAAGATGTTGATTTACGACTGTTAGACAGCCAAGGTATCAGAAGCTAATTTTCGAAATCCAACCCAACGCTACCTAGGGTGTTGAAAAATGAAAGCGTATCTCTCGCCTAAACTCGGGATGTATTGGATCTTGCTATTCGTAACATCTATCTTACAGAGTTAAAACGTCACTGGTCAAGAACCATCTACAAAAATCCTACCCATTTTTACAATCCCCCTTAGACCACACCTTCTTGGCAAACTCATACTCCTCGGCTGTGCATTCACTGTTGGTCAGTGAATTGTAAAAAGCTTCAATTGGCGGTAGTTTCACCTCGCTTAAGCGAGCGCCAGAACAGTAATAGTCGTATTCATATACACCTTTGCAGGTCAACAGATCATACATTTTACTGTCTGGAAAGTGCTGTTTAAGCAAGAGAAAGCTATCAAAATTGTCGCTTTTCTGCACTTGAATCAATTGACTCAATGCCTTGGGAAAAAAAACTAAAGGAATCTAAAAACCTGATTTAATTCCAGCACGTATGCCCATTATCCACTGCCTGCCATTTCAACTCGAGAAGCAACAACTTCTCGGCCGATTTGGGAATAATGTTATAGGTAAATCACCTGTTTACCCATGGACTATCTACTCCCCCGCCCTCCCTATGCATACGTGCCAGTGCCGGTAAAATAAATTTTAAATCATAATTAAAGTAGTGGATAAAAACTGGAATAAAAAACTGATGGCTAACATTTAAGTTACACGATTGATGTGCTACCCCTCTAAAAGTACTGCCCCCAGAGGATCTTTCCTGCCAAAAATGATTATGATCTCTCACTTTCCCCCGCCCCCCTCTTTTCCCTTTAGTCCCCTTATCCCCCTCTACAAACTCCCCCTTACATACCCAACATATTTTTTGATTTTTAATCGCGAGACGATCTTCTGCAGGCAACACCATAGGATAATGGGTATTTCTCAAACGAAAAATAGAACCATTAGCCGTGCCAATTAGTTTAGTCAGTGCCTTGACCATGCACTCCCCCTCATCCAATGTTTCTACTATTTCTAACAACCGCATGGTGTTAGAACTGTCTCTTTGCGCATGAGCATAGGACACTGCAATAGCCTGGTATTCTTTGACTCGGTTTGGAAATTGGGGATCGTTCACCTCCACCAGCTTAGCTTCACAGTCCAAAGATATTTTGTTGCACTGGAGAATGGTGTTCTGGAAATTTTTGAAACGTAGAATGGCCCTATCCCCAGAAACCGTTTCCACTGTCTGGTAGCCATGTCGACTACAATGCCTCATGTGATTTTGCAACTTTAATTCAGTCCAAAATCTAGAAAGACATGTCGGACAGTAGAAACATACCCCCTTATTCTTACCCTCCCCCAGAACTCTACTTATGTCAGTAATAGGATTAAAATGACCAGTTGCATTCGGTTCACAAGGTGGTGTGTATAACAACCAAACCCAGTGTCTGACCAAATCAATTGACGGGCCCCTTACAGGGAAGACAACCCCTTCTTTTTTAAACGAACCCCATCTTCAAATTCAGTTTCATACTGAACCAAAGCAACGCCGATATTTAAATGAGCATTAGCCCTTTCAAAAATATCAATGAATCGAAGCGGTACTGGGTATTTTCCTTCTAAACACGAGAAATCTTCAATGGGGAAATCGGACCCATCCTTGCCATGTACAGCCTAAATTTCTAAATTCGTATTTGTGGCGTCACGTGCTAGAGGCTCGAATGCTGATATGAGGAAAGCATACCTGAAACATTTTTGACCTGTTTCAAAACAGATCCGCTGGACACCTTGACAACCTTCAAGATCTGGATTATATTTTAATTCAATTGCCCTCCCTCCCCCATGTCCCCCTCTTAAAATAAAATCTTTCTTAAATTTACAAATATTTACACTCAAATTTTCAACAAAAAGAACTAGAGACCCGCTCCCATTTTCATTAAAGTTCTCGAGATGCGTTATAATTTGACCTACCCAATCCATGAGAGCACCCTCAAAATTTTCTAAATTCAGGTAAATTACGCGCATCTCGGAATGTATATAATGATAATAAACTTCACTTTCCCCTTATTTAAATAAAAAACCTTTAAAACAATATAAACCTTAATTGAATCCCTACCCCCCCACAATTGAATTTGGTTCTCCAGTAGTGCACGAATTTTATCTACATAGACATGCACAATTTCTACAGGATCAAACACAAATTTTCCCCCCATTAGTGAATTAAATGGATCCCCAAACGTCACAGTGTAAACAACTATTGCATTTAAAATTGTGTTGGACAATTGAAAATCGGGAAAAGTTGTACCCCCCCCCCTCCCCCCTCCCCCAAGTTGTTCAACAATATTTGGGGTATGCTCCCCTTCAGTTGTTTGAAGTGGACTCTTTAGGGTATCGGAGGCTGGAGGAGGAGAAGGGTTCCCTGTTAATTCATTTGTGAAATCCTCTAAAATTTGTAGGGCATTTGGACTCAAGTCCCCCTCTGAACTAGGAAAACTACCTTGCTCAACTGTGCTAGGTTCTACATTGAAATAATTACTTAGAAAAGCATCAATATTAAAAGGTATTTCATCAGAGTTAATAATACCATGCCAGTCATTGATAGTTGATGTTTCATTGTCCTGAATTTCATGAAACTCCATTGCCCCTTCAATGAGTTCTTCCTCTCCTTCACTGCTGATGACAATGGTGAATATGGGACCAAAGGTCGTCCAACCTATAAATGAAAAATAGCTTATTTTCAAAGTGTTCAAATCATCCCTACTGTTTTTAAAATTTGGATTATTATTTAATGTCAGCGCTTAGTAGTAGCATTTGGTTAATTCAACTGAAGGCAGTCAATTTCTAACTTAAGATATTTACAATATAAAAAATCGCTTTACATTAAAGGCGGCAATTTGTTCAAAAATAGTTTATTTCAAAGTCTTCAATTTAGCATTTTTTTTTTTCGGCGCTTTTTGGGCCCGCGGCGCTTCCCGCGGCACTTCTCTGGCCCGCAGCGCTTCCCACAGCGCTTCCCGACCGGCTCCCATTAAAACTTTACATAATGTCCGTCAAAAGTTGAAATATTCGCTTAGACTGCATAAGTCGCTATTTTTCTCTAATTCCCTACTGTTTCGGTGAACTCATGAGTTTAATTATTGTAACCTGTCGCGCGCGAGTTTTCTGATTTCCAAGATTGAACTTCAGACGAGGAAAATGCTGGGAACCGTTAGCTTGGTTTCCCCTCGCTAAAATCTATGCAATGGTTCGTAAGCCATTTTAAAACATTCAGTGCAAATTAGAACGCCAATATGTGCAATAGATAAAAGGAATAATCTCTCTCTTAAGACTATGTGAAGAAGAGCATTCACAGAGTTTCAAAGATACCTAAAAATAATCACTTATGGAATAGCGGTGAAGAGATGGGGGGGATGCATTGAAAATATTAAAGATTAGAAAAAAATAGTATTTTAAGTTTCAAAGGTGTTGATTATTAATTGACTTGAAATTACATAAGAATATTCGCTTATAAGATATCGACGCGATAACAACAGAGAAAATAGCAAAGATTAGAAAAAAGAGGAGCGGTTTCTTTGCATAAGAAATTACATTAGATATCTCCGAGGGAGGGGGGAGAAAACAAGGTTTGGGGGGCGAGGGGTTAATATTTTAAGATCTCGCTGAGATAAGATTATATTGGATTGAAAAATAGTGAAAAGAAAAAACATTGGAAGAAATACATATATATATATATTTATAATATAGGTAGGAAAAAAAAATGATCATATTTCAAAATCCTGGCTGCACTTGGGTGCCAGATGATTCAGGGAGTGTGTTTCAGATGGCAGATGGGGTAGCAGCGATATGTTCTTGCACAGCTGGGCCAGCAATGGTATGAGGTTGCATAGATCAGCCAGCAAGGTTCACCATCCGTATGGCCCATTTTCTTCTTGGTTTACACCCAGACTGTATGGGGGCTGGCCCTGAAGGGGCTGCCTTACCCTCTTTTGCTCTCTTACATGTTGGTGGCGACGGGCATTCTTCACAATTGGCCTTAAAAAAGAGAACAAATTTAGTATCGAAATAATTTCCCCCTTTTTACAGAAAGAAAGTTAGTATCCTCAACCACATAATTTTGTCTAGAAAAGCATTTATCACTAAGAAAGGCCCCCTACGCCAGCATTTTCAGTAAAGCAAAAAGTAAAAATATACTAAACTCAGAAATCAAATGCTATTTTAATTAATTAAAAAAGGCTTATTCATTGATATCCCACCCTAACCTTACTTCTCATGCAAATAATTGTTTTAATTTTACAATAATGGCAAGATAATTGTGGAATGTCCCCTCCCCCCCCCCTTTCATCCATGTCCTAAATATAGTGGTAGTAATTTTTTTTTGAAAAAATACCGTTTCATCCGTTCTCCAGCAAAAAAAGGTTACGAATCCACAAGCTTAATAAACAGCAATCTCGTTTTGCTTAAAAGCGTTTTGATATGATACAGAGGGAAACATATCCTTTTTCTAATTGAAACCTTTTCGCTAAGTTGCTAACGTAAAGGATTAATAAGCAGGAAGTCCAATTGTGGGGTTTCAGATAATTATCACCAGTTTAAATCATTGTGGAAAAATGTTTTTAAGTCAAGTAATCAGCGGCGGCTTAAATGGAAACGGTTTATTAATAGCTATTATGGGATAGACAGAAGTTGATTGTCACATTTTGATAGGCTTACAGAAAGAATAAATTTATTGAAAAAAGAGAAATATTTCTATTGGTAAGAATTATACTTGTAAAAATAGTGGAGGGGGGGGGTTGAGGGGGTTTAGGTAATAAAAAGAACATATTTTATGTTTCCTAGTGAGTATAAAGATTGCATGGTGGTTAGGTTTGTGGGGGAGGGGGTACTTACCTAAATATACTAGAGGGTGACCAAGGAAAATAATTTTATTTTGAAAATAACAATGTATTAAATCAGAACTTACATTGCTAATTGTGGCTGTCATGGCTTCTAATTCATCAAATTTATCCATTGTTGTTTGAACTATGTCAAAATACTTTCTGATAATTTAATCACATTGCATGCCCGTTATATACGAAATCTCAAGGGTGAATTGTTATGTAACGGGGAAAATCATATGTAAGCAAGTCTCTGATTGGCTGAGAAAGGATATGTATCCGACTCGCTGATTGGCTGAGAAGGAAACACGGGATCTAACGGTTTCCAGAATTTCATTAGGTTTTGCGTACACATGACCAAAACAACAGCAAGATATTGAAGGAAGTGTCATTGACCCGGTTCCCCATTAGACTCAATAAACCATCAAAGTGAGAAAGTTCCTGTTTTTCCATTCTCACTGACAAAAACCATAAAACAGACATAAATTGATGTTGACATCCATTAAAGTGAGAAAGTTCCTGTTTTTTCATTATCACTGACAAAAACCATAAAACAGACATGAATTGCTGTTGACATCCATGAAAAACATCAAATAAATTGACCATCGACCTTGGAAAAAAGAGGTCATTGACCCCATTAACCACGTGTTCTCCCTAGGGACTCTATGCCCATATTTGGTGTGGGGTTCGGACTATAAGATAGCTTTCTACTCTTAAAACCCTTGCCCTGAGGGTTGTGGGGGAGTGTCCTCCTCAAAAACATATTTCCTATTTGGAAATCAACTACGCTGAACAAAATACTACTACTACTACTACTAACAAATCAGCGCAGCATCAAGCCGCCTGAGGCCAAGACAGCTACGCACGCTCCTCCTCCATCCCAATCTACTTAAAGCCTCCCTTTTACAACCGCCCATGAAGTTCCCATTTCCTTTAAATATTTCTTTATGACGTCCTCCCTCACCAGCCGAGGTTGACCTGCTTTCTGTTTAGCCCTAGACGGTTGGCCGAAAAGAACGATCTTAGGCAGTCTGCCATCGTTCGTCCACACAACGTGCCCTAGCCACCTCAACCTTTCTTTCAATATAGCCATAAAGAGCAGTATTGAACTCTCTTTTTCCTAGAGCCTATTGTTTGAAATACGGTCACTCAGCCGGGTAACCAGAACAACCCTTAAGCAATTTTTCTGGAAAATATCTAGCAAATCTTCATGCGCTTTTCGGAGCGCCCATGCTTCAGAGCCATATTTGACCGCTGCAATCATTTTAGCTCCAATATTCTAATCTTGGTTTGCCGACTTGTCTTCCTATTCTTCCAAACTTTGTTTAACTGTGAAAAAATACCCTAAGCCTTGGCTATTCTACTTTTGACATCTTTACTGCTCCCACCATCTTTACTAATAATACTACCAAGGTAAGTGAAGCTGTCCACCTGATCAATCTTTTCATTACCCTACTTCACCTTTTCATCTTCAATTATTCCTAGCCTTAGTGACTTAGTCTTCTTAACATTAATTTTAAAACCAATTCTAGCACCCTGAACTCCCAAAACCTCTAAAACTTCATTCATTTTGCTCACACTTTCATCTAGGATGCTTAAATCATCAGCATAATCTAAGTAAAGGAGAAATTTTCCTCCCCAATTGATTTCGTGGTCTCCCATTGCCATTCCAGTGCGCCTTAAGACAAAGTCCATCAAAATGATCCATATTAAGGGGGATAGAACACAACCCTGCTTAACTCCTGATTTAATACAAAACCAGCTACTAACCTCATTCCCTACCTTGACCGCAGCAGTGTTATTCTCGTACATAGCACTAATCACTTCAACGTATTTGTCTGGTATACCATACAAGGATAAAACCTTTACTAAAGCTCTTCTATCAACAGAATCGAACGCTTGCTCATAATCTATAAAAATGAAGACCAAAGGTGTTTCAAACCTCATACACTTCTCAATTATGAACCTAAAAGTGAAAATTTGGTCGACTCTACATTTTTCCAAAACCGCACTGTTCTTCTATTAAAACTGTATACGGCATCTCTCAGTCTAAAAAGCATCATATTACTAAGTAATTTATTACCTACAGAGATCAGACTAATCCCTCGATAATTTCCACACTCACTCTTATCACCTTCCTTATACAGTGGTTTAATTAAGGTTTTCCTAAAATCTTTTAGTACTTCCCCTATTTCAAAAATCATATTCATAATCTTCAGTAACTTATTTCTAACCCCAGAGCCACCATTTTTAAGAAACTAATTTACCACTCTATCAGCATCTGGAGCCTTATTATTTTTTAGTCCTTTTTGTACTGTCGTTAATTCTTCCTCATAAAACAAATCTTCCTTCACATCCAATGTATCACAAACTTTTTCATTTCCTCTATATCTCTTCCTTCAGCTGAACAAAGTGGATATCTCAAAATTTTTATTGGATGTTTTTGGGGGAATGATGGGCGTGGGGGGGCGAGATATCCTCCAATCACTTTTGACTATTAAAAAGGGCACTAGCCCTTTGAATTTCCAACCGAATGAGCCTTTTTTGAAGTTTCTACGACAACGCCTTCTATAAAAACCTTATATGCCCCCAGGGCATCGCTTAAAACCCTTGTCCTGAGGGTTGCGGGGAAGTATCCTCCTCAAAAACATATTTTATATCTGGAAATCACTTACGCTGAACAAAATTGCTATCTAAAAATTTTGATTGGATGTGTTTGGGGAAATGATGGGCGTGGGGGGGGCTAGTTGCCCTCCAATTACTTTCGACTATTAAAAAGGGCACTAGCCCTTTGAATTTCCAATCGAACGGGCATGTTTTGAAGTTTCTACGACAAAGCCTTCTATAAAAACCTTATATGCTCCTAGGGCATAATTTAAAACCCTTGCCATGAGGGTTGTGGGGGAGTGTCCTCCTCAAAAACATATTTTCTATCTGGAAATCGACTGCGCTGAACAAAATGGCTATCTCAAAATTTTGATTGGATGTGTTTGGGGGAATGATGGGCGTGGGGGGGGGGGGGGGGGCTAGTTACCCACCAATCACATTCGATTATTAAAAAGGGCACTACAACTCTGGATTTCCAATTTAATTAGCCCCCTTTGGAGTTTCTACGACGACCTTTTCCATATGAAGTGCCTGTGGGAAACAAAATAATAAATAATAAAACATTGGAGCCGTATGGCCTTTACTATAGGCAACGCTATAGCGTTGCCTCTGATAAAACACATCTAGGCAGCTGCCAGTGCATATGACTGCTCAGAACTTTCTGTAAAAAGAGATTTTTGGATTTTTCTTACTTGCAGTCATGGCTTTGCTACCTAAATAGACACCAGAAAACATACAAAAGTATTAACAGCATACATAAAAGTATGTTGTTAATGGTGTCTTAGCAGACACCAGTTAACAACAATGGTGGCAGCCAATGGTAATAAAGAATCAGACCTAAACAGCTAGTGTTACCGGGCTCAAACACATGGACGAAAAAGTGCATTGAGCGCACCAAACTACAGGCTTTCTTTTATGTAGAATAAATAAATCGGTCTGCTCTCGCAGCTGTGACTTTTAGAAAAGTTGAATGTTAATAAGCATCACAATATGGTTCTTTTTTCCATCAACAAATAAGTCCTCTTCAGCATCGTCACTTTTTCAATCAATACTTTAATTTAAAGTAATAAAAAAAATGTTATTCAGATGGAACACAAATTAGATAAGCTTTGCTATATGGTGGTAATCTCATCCTTATATATGTTAATTTTTGTCAGTTTTAAATTCGGTTTCACTGATAGTTTCGGTTTCTGTTTGTTTCAATTATGTTATTTCATATTTGACCTTTTAAATATGCTAATTTCTACTATTTGACGTTTCAAACTCACTCTCTGCTTTTCATGGAAAAACTTTTTTTTTAGGGAGATGAATAAAATTTGATGGATATATCTAACTTTCTTTGGAAAAAAATTAAAAAATCTAGACTACATAGTAAATTCAAATACAAAAGACGAATATGGGGATTCTTTCCTTACCCTTTGTGTAGACGTGATCGACCCACTTCGGTAAGCGGCTCCCCCTTTTTGGGAAAACCTTCATTGTTATATTAAATTTTATTGAATAGTTTTGGCTACTTCTACAATAATGAAACGCTTTCGAATCAAAGAATATATAAATAAACTACCCTTAAACATCAAGTAAATAAGTAGAGAATGGCTAAAAGAAGTCACATAGTCAGGGAAACGACTTCGGACCCTTAATTAAATTACAATTAATTCATACATCTAGACTGTATGGCAAATATGAATAGATTTGCATAATATGTACATTCTAACATGCACCTTAAGCTTGGGTAAAAATAATCTTTTTTTGCGTACTTCCGCTCGTTTTTTATCCCTAAGAAATGGAATTTCTATTCTAATTATTATTTTTCCTCATGTTAGTCTCAGTTGGTTTAATATTTAATGTCCATAGGGCATTAGAAAAGCCTACAAGGACACACCCGTTGCATGGCTTTTTGTTTAGTATTTAGTATGTTACTGCAGGCAAAGCTGGAAAAGTCAAAGTACAATGCACTGCCTTATATTATTGAAATTGAAACAAAAAGACAAAGAACAACAAGCATAATTTTCAGCTAGTGAATGAGAAGTAGGAAAAAAAGCAGATATTTTGGCAATGACCTCTGCTAATCCTTCTTACGTCGCCTTTTTCTCTTCTTAATTAGCTCTTATCTTCTTTATATTTTTTAATCTGGTACTGTTTAATAATTTCTTGAGAAATTCAAAATTATAATTTTTTTTTGGCATTTTTTTAATAAAAATTTTAATAAATTTTTAAAACATTTTTAATAAAAAAAATTTTTCCTATTCTTTTTTAAGAGTGCAGTTCGATGGAGGTCTTTGCTAAAATATGTGTTTTTATTTTTTGTTCCCCATCCACAGGCTAATAATTATCCCCGTTAGTAGAGAGGGGTCATGAGCTCGTGACATGACCACGTGGTTTATGGTTTTCTCAGTGAGAATGAAAAAACAGGAATTTTCTCACTTAAAAAAACATGAATTTTCTCACTTTTATGGATGTTTTCTTGGACGGTTATGGGTGTTGGTCAATTTATTTGATGTTTTTCATGGATGTCAACAGCAATTCATGTCTGTTTTATGGTTTTTGTCAGTGAGAATGAAAAAACAGGAACCTTCTCACTTTAATGGATGTCAACATCAATTTATGTCTGTTTTATGGTTTTTGTCAGTGAGAATGAAAAAACCGGAACTTTCTCACATTTATGGATGTCAACAGCAATTTATGTCTGTTTTATGGTTTTTGTCAGTGAGAATAAAAAAACAGGAACTTTCTCACATTTATGGATGTCAACAGCAATTTATGTCTATTTTATGGTGTTTGTCAGAGAGAATGAAAAAACAGGAACTTTCTCACTTTGATGGATGTTTTCTTGGACGATTATGGGTGTTGGTCAATTTATTTGATGTTTTTCATGGATGTCAACAACAATTTATGTCTGTTTTATGGTTTTTGTCAGTGAGAATGACAAAACAGGAACTTTCTCACTTTGATGGATGTTTCAAGGTCGATTTATTTGCTGTTGCTTGACCAGGTGTAATGACATTGGGGTGATTTACATAATCTGTGGGGGAATTATTGGTTCACGAAAGGGGAATTAAGAAACAAACACGGCTTCATTGTTGTTTGGCTAACCTAACCTGAGAAATTCATTTACATAATCGGTGGGGGAGAATGTATTGATTCACGAAAGGGGGATTAAGAAACAAACTTGGCTTCTTTGTTCTTTAGGCTAACCTAACCTGAGAAATTGATTTACATAATCGCTAGGGGAATGTATTGATTCACGAAGGGGGAATTAAGAAACATTATGGTTTCTTTGATCTTTAGGCTAACCTAACCTGAGAAATTGATTTACATAATCGGCGGGGAATTATTGATTCACGAAAGGGGAATTAAGAAACATTATGGCTTCTTTAATCATCACTTTAAACATCACTTTAAACATCACTTTAAACATCACTTATTATCTTGGAATTATGTGGGAGTCTAAAGAGATAGAAATTCTATTTTTAAATACGGCTTCACTGAGCTTTAAGTCGGAGAGATAAATTGATATTCTAACGAAACCTTAATAGTGTAGCTAGGAACATTTATGAGATGAAGAGATTAACGTAGGAAAGGGTTTCCTAGAAATTTGAAATGTGAAAGCACAGAGATGCCAAAAACAAAAGGAGCACGCTGAGATTACGTTTAGGGATTATTTGGGTGAAACGGTTTTAGACATTTTAGGGAATTATTTCGGAGAAACAGTTAGAGACATTTTAAAAGATGATTTTAGAAATGGTTTTAGAAGAGGTTTTGAGTGTGGTTGTTATAGTAAGCAAGTTCTATTTGAACAGTGTCGTGAGGTCCTCTACCCCAACCCCAAAGGGCCCCGATCACCCTACCCCGACCCAAAGGGCTCCGATCCCCATACCCCAATCCCGAAGGAACCCCACGGTCCCCAAAGGTTCCCCGGGCTCCCACCCGGCCCCCCCCACCCCCCAAAGCCCGCCCCGGGCCCCCAAAGAGTCCCCGCGATATTTTTTAATACTTTTTTTAAGGCTTTATTATATCTTTTCAGAACAAGTTATTTTCTTAATGTCCATCCTAAACCCATTTTACAAGTTGAAATGGGCGAAACCGTTTTAGGCATTTTAGGGAATTATTTCGGCGAAACAGTTAGAGACATTTTAAAATATGATTTTAGAAGATGTTTTAGAAGAGGATTTGAGGGTGAAACTCTGTGGTCGTTATAATACACAAGTTCCATTTGAACAGTGTCGTGAGGTCCCCTACCCAAATCCCAACGGCCCCCGGTCCCCCTAATGCCAATCGAGCCCCCAAAGACCACCGGAACCCCATCCCCCCCCCCCCATTTTTTAAAAATAATTTTTGAATTTTTTTAACATGGTATTTTTTTAACTTTTTTACGTATCTTAAAATGACATCAAATATGTTTACGGCTCTACCAATCGTACACTGTGCTTGTTCATAGACACGACGCGGCTTTCCCACTGGTACTCTATGGCAGGTTATCGACACTACCTAGTTTATTGCGTGCATTAAATAAGTATTTTTTACGCAGTGGAAGGATAAACACACAATTCATATCTGTAAAAAAGTGAAGATGAATTATTCGATGAAAGTATGTGCACATGAAAAAATCATCGTCGTGTTGAATGCTGACAAGGAAAAATACATTAACCATGAAAAGAGTGCAAGTGGTAACACTATTGGAAATGTATGCATGCGTTGTCATGACAGCGTGAAGTTAGATTTCTTTGGAGTACCTAAGAATTTCAATCGTGTAAACGGTGGATATGCGAGAGTAACATTACCAGAGAAATTAGTGCTCAAAGAGAATGCAAATTTAAAAATAATTGTCGATGATCGAGGACAACTCCTTGCTACTGTTGCTGGTAAAACATTACCTGTTGATACATCCTATCATCATCTTTCCGGTATTAGCATTTTAAAGAGAACAAGAAGAAGACAAGCATACTCCTGCAATAATGTTATTAATCATATCTTGTCAATATGTCAAAACTGCTATCTTTGTAAAAATAATGTGACAATAGACAGTGAAATCACAGGCAGAATAAAAAGGACATTAGCAGACAATATCATCAATGAATATAAAGATGAATTGACGGAAAGTGAAGCGCAAGTGTACTAATAATGTATAATAATGTATTTAACGTATTTTTATATTAATATTCTACATGTCGTTATTTCATTAAAAATATTTTATGCATTATTTTGTTAAGTGTTCATTATTTTTAGGGTATGCTAGAACGTCAAACGTTCAGAATATCTATTTAAAAGGTCAGAGATGTAAGAAAAAGAGTTTTAGAGATAAAGATACTACTAGCAGGCTCAATTTTTCATAGAAGATAGAAAAGTTCAAGATCTCTTCTGAATTTTACCAAAGAACACAATTCAATTCTAATTTCACCAGAGAAAATAAAAAGCTTCCAGTTCAGTTTTAAGTTCACCAAGACATAAAAAATTTAAAAAGTTCACTTCTAAATTTTTCCATAGAAGAAAGGAAAAGTTATACTATGATTGTGATTATTTTCCATGAAGATAAAAAGTTTTATTTTAATTCAAAATTTTCTTAAATTCAATTCCGACCTTTCTCAAAGAGTCAAATTTAAAGTTCTATTCCAAATATTTTCCCCAAAGAAGAAAAGTTCAACTTAGATTCTGAATTTCCTCAATAAAAATGAAATAAGTTATTGATCATTTCTATTTTCCCAAAATAATATTAAAATTTTCCACTTCAGTTCAGATTTTTCTCAAACAGATGAAAAAATTTAAAATACTGTTCCAAATTTTTCATAGAAGAGAGAAAAGTTCAAGTTCTCCTCTGAATTTTACCAAATAACATAATTCAATTCTAATTTCACCAGAGAAAATAAAAAGCTTCCACATCAGTTTTAAGTTCACCAAGACATAAAAAATTTAAGTTCAGCTCTAAATTTTTCCATGGAAGATAGGAAAAGTTATACTATGATTGTGATTATTTTCTATGAAGATTAAAAGTTTCACTTTAGTTCTAAATTTTCTTAAATTCAGTTCTAACTTTTCTGAAAGAGATGAAAAAATTTTAATTTCTGTTTCAAATATTTTACAGGAAGAAGAAAAGTCCCAAGACATAAAACATTTAAAGTTCACTTCTAAATTTTTCCGTATAAGATAGGAAAAGTTATACTATGATTGTGATTATTTTCCATGAAGATAAAAAGTTTCACTTTAATTCTAAATTTTCTTAAATCTTAAAATGACATGAAATATGCTTACGGCTCTACCAATCGTACTCTGTGCTTGTTCATAGACACGACGCAGCTTTCCCACTGGTACTCTATGGCAGGTTATCGACACTAGCTAGTTTATTGCATGCATTAAATCTGTATTTTTTACGCAGTGGAAGGATAAACACACAATTCATATCTGTAAAAAAGTGAAGATGAATTATTCGACGAAAGTATGTACACATGATAAAATCATCGTCGTGTTGAATGCTGACGAGGAGAAATACCTCAACTAAGAAACGAGTGCAAGTGGTAACACTATTGGAAATGTATGCATGCGTTGTCATGACAGCGAGAAGTTAGATTTCTTTGGACTATCGAAATCATTCAACATTGCTCAAGGTGGATATGCGAGAGTGAGAGCCCCAGAGATGATAGTGCTAAAGGAGAATGCCAACTTAAAAATAATTGTCGATGATCGGGGACAACTCCTTGCTAATGCTTCTGGTAGCACGATACGTATTGATAGATCCTATTCCCATCGTTCTGGTATTAGCATTCAAATGAAAGCAAAGAGGAAAAGAAAGGCCTACTGCTGCACTAGTGTAATAAATCATATCATGTCTATGTGCCAGAACTGTTACCTGTTTAAAAATAATGTGACAATAGACAGTGAAATCGCAGGCAGAATAAAAAGGACATTAGTAGACAATATCATCAATGAATATAAAGATGAATTGATGGAAAGTGAAGCGCAAGTATACTAATAATGTATAATAATGTATTTAACATATTTTTATATTAATATTCTACATTTCATTAAAAATACCTTATGCATTATTTTGTTAAGTGTTCATTATTTTTAGGGTATGCTAGAACGTCAAACATTCAGAATATCTATTAAAAAGGTCAGAGATGTAAGAAAAAGATTTTTAGAGATAAAGGTACTACTAGCAGACTCAATTTTTCATAGAAGATAGAAAAGTTCAAGTTCTCTTCTGAATTTTAACATAGAACACATTTCAATTCTAATTTCACCAGAGAAAATAAAAAGCTTCCACTTCAGTTTTAAGTTCACCGAGACATAAAAATTTAAATTCAGTTCTAATTTTTCCGTAGAAGATAGGAAAAGTTATACTATGATTGTGATTATTTTCCATGAAGATAAAAAGTTTCACTTTAATTCCAAATTTTCTTAAATTCAATTCCAACCTTTCTCAAAGAGATGAAAAAATTTAAAGTTCTGTTCCAAATATTTCCCCGGAAGAAGAAAAGTTCAACTTCGATTCTGAATTTTCTCAATGAAAATGAAATAAGCTATTGATCAGTTATATTTTCGCAAAATATTATAAAAGTGTGCACTTCAATTCAGATTTTTCTCAAAGAGATGAAAAAATTATAAATATTTTTCCAAAAGTTTCTTAGAAGATAGAAAAGTTTAAGTTCGAATCTGAATTTTGCCAAAGAACTTAATTCAATTCTAATTTCTACAGAGAAAATAAAAAGGTTCCACTTCAGTTTTAAGTTCACCAAGACATAAAAAATTTTAAGTTCAGTTGTAAATTTTTATATAGAAGATAGGAAATGTTATGCTATGATTATGATTATTTTCCATGAAGATAAAAAGTTTCACTTTAATTCTCAATTTTCTTATATTCAGTTCCGACTTTTCACATAGAGATGAAAAACTTTAAAGTAACGTTCTAAATTTGTCTTAGAAGATAGAAAAGTTCAAGTTCTCTTCTGAATTTTACTAAAAAACACAATTTAATTCTAATTTTACCAGAGAAAATAAAAAGCTTCCACTTCAGCTTTAAGTTCACCAAGACATAAAAAATTTAAAATTCAGTTCTAAATTTTTCCGTAGAAGATAGGAAAAGTTATACCATGACTGTGATTATTTTCTATGAAGATAAAAAGTTTCACCTTAATTCTAAATTTTCTTAAATTCAGTTCCGGCTTTTCTCAAAGAGATGAAAAAATTTAAAGTTCTGTTCCAAATATAGTCCCGGAAGAAGAAAAGTTCAACTTCGATTCTGAATTTTCTTACTGAAAATGAAATAAGTTATTGATCATTTCTATTTTTCCAAATAATATAAAAAGTTTCCACTTCAGTTCATATTTTTCTCAAAGAGATGAAAAAATTTAAACTACTGTTCCAAATATTTCTTAGAAGATAGAAAAGTTCAAGTTCTCTTCGGAATTTTACCAAAGAACACAATTCAATTCTAATTTCAGCAGAGAAAATAAAAAGCTTCCACTTCAGTTATAAGTTCGCCAAGACATAAAAAATTTAAAGTTCAATTCTAAATTTTTCCGTAGAAGATAGGAAAAGTTACGTACACGCGCGTACGCGTCCGCGCGCGTACGTAGGCTAACTTAACCTAACCTAACTTAATCTAGCCTAACCTAACCTAATTTAATCTTTTTACCATGTTTAAGTTAGGTTAGGTTAGGTAAACTTATCATGAGCGCTCATGATAAGTTAACCTAACTTAGCCTAACTTAATTATGGAGAAATGTTTCTAATTATTTATTAATATTTATTTATGCCTAACCTATTGTTTTTGGTGGTTAGATGAATGAACTGAATTTAAGAAAAATTAGAAATAGAGTGAAACTTTTTATCTTCATGGTAAATAATCACAATCATAGTATAGCCATTCCTATCTTCTATGGAAAAATTTAGAATTGAACTTTAAATTTTTATGTCTTTGATAAATTATGAACTGAAATGGAAGCTTTTTCATTTTCGTTGGTAAATTTCAGAATTCAGCTAACTTTTTTTTTCTCACCTCTAAGAAAATTCAGAAGAGAACTAGTAAATTTTGCACTTCTTCAAGAAAAATTAGAATTAGAGTGGAGCTCCATAACTTCATGAAGAATATTCAAAATCAAAGTATAACGTTTTCAGTCTTCTATGAAAAATTTGGAACAATATTTAAAATTTTTTCATCTCTTTGAGAAAAATCTGAATTGAAGTGAAAACTTTTATATTATTTTAGGAAAATAGAATTGATCAATAACTTATTTCATTTTCATTGAGAAAATTCCGAATCGAAGTTGAACTTTTCTTTTCCGGGAAAATATTTGGAACAGAACTTTAAATTTTTTCATCTCTTTGAGAAAGGTCGGAATTGAATTTAAGAAAATTTAGAATTAAAATGAAACTTTTTATCTTCATGGAAAATAATCACAATCATAATATAACTTTTCCTATCTTCTATGGAAAAATTTAGAACTGAACTTTAAATTTTTTATATCTTGGTGAACTTAACACTGATGTGGGAGCTTTTTATTTTCTCTGGAGAAATTAGAATTGAATTATGTTCTTTGGTAAAATTCAGAAGAGAACTTGAACTTTTCCATCTTCTATGGAAAATTTGGAACAGTATTTAAAATTTGTTCATCTGTTTGAGAAAAATCTGAAATGAAGTGGAAATTTTTTATATTATTTTGGGAAAATAGAAATGATCAATAACTTGTTTCACTTTCATTGAGAAAATTCAGAATCGAAGTTGAACTTTTCTTCACTTCTTTGAGAAAATTTAAAATTGAAGTGAAACTTTTAATCTTCATAGGAAAAAATCACAATCATAGTATAACTTTTCCTATCTTCTATGTAAATATTTAGAACTGAACTTTAAATTTTTTATGTCATGGTGAAATTAAAATTGAAGTGGAAGCTTTTCATTTTCTCTGGAGAAATTAGAATTGAATTGTGTTCTTTGGTAAAATTCAGAAGAGAACTTGAATATTCCCGATCAAAGTATAACTTTTCCAATCTTCTATGAAAAATTTGGAACAGAACTTTAAATTTTTTTCATCTCTATGTGAAAAGTCGGAACTGAATTTAAGAAAATTTAGAATTAAAGTGAAACTTTTTATCTTCATGGAAAATAATCACATTCATAGTATAACTTTTCCTATCTTCTACGGAAAAATTTAGAACAGAACTTTAAATTTTTTATGTCTTGATACTTAAAACTGAAGTGGAAGCTTTTTATTTTCTCTGGAGAAATTAGAATTGAATTGTGTTCGTTGGTAAAATTCAGAAGAGAACTTGAACTTTTCTATCTTCTATGAAATATTTGGAAGTATTTTAAATTTTTCATCTCTTTGAGAAAAATCTGAACTAAATTGGAAAATTTTTATATTATTTTGGGAAAATAGAAATGATCAATAACTTATTTCATTTTCATTAAGAAAATTCAGAATCAAAATTGAACTTTTCTTCTTCCAGGAAAATATTTGGAATAGAACTTTAAATTTTTTCATCGCTTTGAAAAAGGTTGGAACTGAATTTAACAAAATTTAGAGTTAAAATGAAACTTTTTATCTTCATAGAAAATAATCACAATCCGGGTATAACTTTTCCTATCTTCTACGGAAAAATTTAGAAATGAACTTTAAATTTTTCATGTCTTGGTGAACTTAAAACTGAAGTGGAAGCTTTTTATTTTATCTGGTGAAATTAGAATTGAAATGTGTTCTTTGGTAAAATTCAGAAGAGAACTTGAACTTTTCTATCTTCTAAGAAATATTTGGAACAGTATTTTAAATTTTTTCATCTCTTTGAGAAAAATCTGAACTGAAGTGGAAACTTTTTATATTATTTGGAAAAATAGAATTGATCAATAACTTATTTCATTTTCATTAAGAAAATTCAGAATCGAAGTTGAACTTTTCTTCTTCCGGGAAAATATTTGGAACAAAACTTTAAATTTTTTTATCTCTTTGAGAAAAGCCGGAACTGAATTTAAAAAAATTAAGAATTGAATTGAAACTTTTTATCTTCATAGAAAATAATCACAATCATGGTATAACTTTTCCTATCTTCTACGGAAAAATTTAGAACTGAACTTTAAATTTCTATGTCTTGATGAACAAAGCTGAAGTGGAAGCTCTGGTGAAATTAGAATTGAATTGTGTTTTTTGGTAAAATTCAGAAGAGAACTTGAACTTTTCTATCTTCTAAGAAAAATTTGGAACAGTACTTTAAATTTTTTCATCTCTATGTGAAAAGTCGGAACTGAATTTAAGAAAATTTAGAATTAAAGTGAAACTTTTTATCTTCATTGAAAATAATCATAATCATAGTATAACTTTTCCTATCTTCTATGTAAAAATTTAGAACTGAACTTTAAATTTTTTATGTCTTGGTGAACTTAAAACTGAAGTGGAAGCTTTTTATTTTCTCTGGAGAAATTAGAATTGAATTATGTTCTTTGGTAAAATTCAAATTAGAACTTGAACTTTTCTATCTTCTAAGAAAAATTTGGAACAATATTTTAAATTTTTTCATCTCTTTGAGAAAAATCTGAATTGAAGTGGAAAATTTTATAATATTTTGAGAAAATAGACTTGATCAATAACTTATTTCATTTTCATTGAGAAAATTCAGAATCGAAGTTGAACTTTTCTTCTTCCGGGGAAATATTTGGAACAGGACTTTAAATTTTTTCATCTCTTTGAGAAAGGTCGGAATTGAATTTAAGAAAATTTTGAATTAAAGTGAAACTTTTTATCTTCATGGAAAATAATCACAATCATAGTATAACTTTTCCTATCTTCTACGGAAAAATTAGAACTGAACTTAAATTTTTTATGTCTCGGTGAACTTAAAACTGAAGTGGAAGCTTTTTATTTTCTCTGGTGAAATTAGAATTGAAATGTGTTCTATGGTAAAATTCAGAAGAGAACTTGAACTTTTCTATCTTCTATGAAAAATTGAGCCTGCTAGTAGTACCTTTATCTCTAAAAATCTTTTTCTTACATCTCTGACCTTTTTAATAGATATTCTGAACGTTTGACGTTCTAGCATACCCTAAAAATAATGAACACCTAACAAAATAATGCATAAGGTATTTTTAATGAAATAACGACATGTAGAATATTAATATAAAAATATGTTAAATACATTATTATACATTATTAGTACACTTGCGCTTCACTTTCCATCAATTCATCTTTATATTCATTGATGATATTGTCTGCTAATGTCCTTTTTATTCTGCCTGCGATTTCACTGTCTATTGTCACATTATTTTTACACAGGTAACAGTTCTGGCAGGTAGACATGATATGATTTATTACACTAGTGCAGGAGTAGGCCTTTCTTTTCCTCTTTGCTTTCATTTGAATGCTAATACCAGAACGATGTGAATAGGATCTATCAATAGGTATAGTGCTACCAAAAGTATTAGCAAGGAGTTGCCCCCGATCATCGACAATTATTTTTAAGTTGGCCGTCTCCTTTAGCACTATCATCTCTGGTGCTCTCACTCTCGCATATCCACCTTGAGCAATGTTGAATGATTTCGATAGTGCAAAGAAATCTAACTTCTCGCTGTCATGACAACGCATGCATACATTTCCAATAGTATTACCACTTGCACTCGTTTCATAGTTCAGGTATTTCTCCTTGTCAGCATTCAACACGACGATGATTTTATCATGTGCACATACTTTCGTCGAATTATTCATCTTCACTTTTTTACAGATATGAATTGTGTGTTTATCCTTCCACTGCGTAAAAAATACAGATTTAATGCATGCAATAAACTAGCTAGTGTCGATAACCTGCCATAGAGTACCAGTGGGAAAGCCGCGTCGTGTCTATGAACAAGCACAGATTACGATTGGTAGAGCCGTAATCATATTTCATGTCATTTTAAGATTTAAGAAAATTTAGAATTAAAGTGAAACTTTTTATCTTCATTGAAAATAATCACAATCATAGTATAACTTTTCCTATCTTATACGGAAAAATTTAGAAGTGAACTTTAAATTTCTTATGTCTTGGGACTTTTGTTCTTCCGGGAAAATATTTGGAACAGAACTTTAAATTTTTTCATCTCTTTGAGAAAAGTCAGAACTGAATTTAAGAAAATTTAGAATTAAAGTGAAACTTTTTATTTTCATTGAAAATAATCACAATCATAGTATAACTTTTCCTATCTTCCATGGAAAAATTTAGAACTGAACTTAAATTTTTTATGTCTTGGTGAACTTAAAACTGATGTGGAAGCTTTTGATTTTCTCTGGTGAAATTAGAATTGAATTATGTTCTTTGGTAAAATTCAGAGGAGAACTTGAACTTTTCTATCTTCTATGAAAAATTTGGAACAGTATTTTAAATTTTTTCATCTGTTTGAGAAAAATCTGAACTGAAGTGGAAAATTTTAATATTATTTTGGGAAAATAGAAATGATCAATAACTTATTTCATTTTCATTGAGGAAATTCAGAATCGAAGTTGAACTTTTCTTCTTTCGGGAAAATATTTGGAATAGAACTTTATATTTGACTCTTTGAGAAAGGTCGGAATTGAATTTAAGAAAATTTAGAATTAAAGTGAAACTTTTTATCTTCACGGAAAATAATCACATAGTATAACTTTTCCTATCTTCTATGGAAAAATTTTGAAGTGAACTTTACATTTTTTATGTCTTGGTGAACTTAAAACTGAAGTGGAAGCTTTTTATTTTCTCTGGTGAAATTAGAATGGAATTGTGTTCTTTGGTAAAATTCAGAAGAGATCTTGAACTTTTCTATCTTCTATGAAAAATTGAGCCTGCTAGTAGTATCATTATTTCTAAAATTCTTTTTCTTACATCTCTGACCTTTTTAATAGATATTCTGAACGTTTGACGTTCTAGCATACCCTAAAAATAATGAACACTTAACAAAATAATGCATAAAATATTTTTAATGAAATAACGACATGTAGAATATTAATATAAAAATACGTTAAATACATTATTATACATTATTAGTACACTTGCGCTTCACTTTCTGTCAATTCATCTTTATATTCATTGATGATATTGTCTGCTAATGTCCTTTTTATTCTGCCTGCGATTTCACTGTCTATTTTCACATTATTTTTACATAGATAGCAGTTTTGACGTATTGACAAGATATGATTAATGACTTTATTACAGGAGTATGCTTTTCTTCTTCTTTTTCTCTTTAAAATGCTAATACTGGAAAGATGATGATAGGATGTATCAACAGGTAATGTGTTACCAGCAACAGTAGCAAGGAGTTGTCCCTGATAATCGACAATTATTTTTAAGTTTGCATTCTCTTTGAGCACTAATTTCTCTGGTAATGTTACTCTCGCATATTACACCGTTTACACGATTGAAATTCTTGGGTACTCCAAAGAAATCTAACTTCTCGCTGTCATGACAACGCATGCATACATTTCCAATAGTGTTACCACTTGCACTCGTTTCATAGTTCAGGTATTTCTCCTTGTCAGCTCTCAACACGACGATGATTTTATCATGTGCACATACTTTCGTCGAATAATCCATCTTCACTTTTTTACAGATATGAATTGTGTGTTTATCCTTCCACTGCGTATAAAATACTGATTTAATGCACGCAATAAACTAGGTAGTGTCGATAACCTACCATAGAGTACCAGTGGGAAAGCCACGTCGTGTCTATGAACAAGCACAGTGTACGATTGGTAGAGCCGTAAACATATTTCATGTCATTTTAAGATACGTAAAAAGTTAAAAAAATACCATGTTAAAAAAATTCAAATATTATTTTTTAAAAATGGGGGGGATGGGGTTCCGGTGGTCTTTGGGGGCGCGATGGGCATTAGGGGGACCGAGGGCCGTTGGGTTTGGGGTTGGGGACCTCACGAAACTTTTCAAATGGAACTTGTGTATTATAACGACCACAGAGTTTCACCCTCAAATCCTCTTCTAAAACATCTTCTAAAATCATCTTTTAAAATGTCTCTAACTGTTTCGCCGAAATAATTCCCTAAAATGCCTAAAACGGTTTAACCCATTTCAACTTGCAAAATGGGTTTAGGATGGACATTAAGAAAATAACTTGTTCTGAAAAGATATAATAAAGCCTTAAAAAAAGTATTAAAAAATATGGAGGGGACTCTTTGAGGGCCCGGGGAGGGCCTTTGGGGGTCTGGGGGCTGGGTGGAAGCCCAGGGAACCTTTGGGGACCGTGGGGTTCCTTCGAGATTGGGGTTTGGGGATCGGAGCCCTTTGGGTACGGGGTAGGGCGATCGGGGCCTTTTGGGGTTGGGGTAGAGGACCTCACGACACTGTTCAAATAGAACTTGCTTACTATAACGACCACACTCAAAACCTCTTCTAAAACCTTTTCTAAAATCATCTTTTAAAATGTCTCTAACTGTTTCGCCGAAATAATTCCCTAAAATATCTAAAACCGTTTCACCCAAATAATCCCTAAACGTAATCTCAGCGTGTTGCTTTTGTTTTTGGCATCTCTGTCCTTTCACATTTCAAATTTCTAGGAAACCCTTTCCTACGTTAATCTCTTCATCTCATAAATGTTCCTAGCTACACTATTAAGGTTTCGTTAGAATATCAATTTATCTCTCCGACTTAAAGCTCAGTGAAGCCGTATTTAAAAATAGAATTTCTATCTCTTTAGACTCCCACATAATTCCAAGATAACAAGTGATGTCATTTCTAATTCCTGACACTAAAGATCAATGAAGCCCTATTTAAAAATAGAATATGAATTTTTCTCTCTGACCTAAAGAACGTTTATCCCTCAGACCTAAGATTAAAAAAGCCATAATGTTTCTTAGTTCCCCTTTCGTGAATCAATAATTCCCCGCCGATTATGTAAATCAATTTCTCAGGTTAGGTTAGCCTAAAGATCAAAGAAACCATAATGTTTATTAATTCCCCTTTCGTGAATCAATACATTCCCCTAGCAATTATGTAAATCAAGTTCTCAGGTTAGGTTAGCCTAAAGATCAAAGAAGCCATGTTTGTTTCTTAATTCCCCTTTCGTAAATCTATACATTCTCCCCCACGGATCATTTAAATCAATTTTCCAGGTTAGTTTAGCCAAAAAACAATAAAGCAAGGTTCTTTTCTTAATTTCCCTTCCGTGAACCAACAATTCACCAACCGATTAGGTAAGTAACCCCAATGCCATTACACCTGGACAAACAACAACTAATAAATCGACCTTGAAACATCCATCAAAGTGAGAGAATTCCTGATTTTCCATTCTCACTGACAATGAACCATAAAACATCCATCAAAGTGAGAAAGTTCCTGTTTTGTCATTCTCACTGACAAAAACCATAAAACAGACATAAATTGTTGTTGACATCCATGAAAAACATCAAATAAATTGACCAACACCCATAATCATCCAAGAAAACATCTATCAAAGTGAGAAAGTTCCTGTTTTTCCATTCTCACTGACAAAAACCATAAAACAGACATAAATTGCTGTTGACATCCAGAAATGTGAGAAAGTTCCTGTTTTTTCATTCTCACTGACAAAAACCATAAAACAGACATAAATTGCTGTTGACATCCATAAATGTGAGAAAGTTCCTGTTTTTTCATTCTCACTGACAAAAACCATAAAACAGACATAAATTGATGTTGACATCCATTAAAGTGAGAAAGTTCCTGCTTTTTCATTCTCACTGACAAAAACCATAAAACAGACATGAATTGCTGTTGACATCCATGAAAAACATCAAATAAATTGACCAACACACAAAACCATCAAAGAAAACATCCATAAAAGTCAGAAAATTCATGTTTTTTCAAGTGAGAAAATTCCTGTTTTTTCATTCTCACTGAGAAAACCATAAACCACGTGGTCATGTCACGAGCTCATGACCCCTCTCTACTCCCGTTGTTGTTTTCTCTCTTTGTTTTCTCCTTTTTTGCTCTTTGTTTAATCTGTATACTCTTTCTTTAATTTTTGTTTACTCTTTGTTTACTCTGGTTTTCTAATTTTATTTAAATCTTTGTTTTTCATTCAACATATATAGCCGTTGTGGTTTTGAACTTATATTGTTAATTATAGCTATGAAAGAGAAGCTGATTCTTAAATTATTAGCGTTGTTTTTAGTTTTTGTGGTAGGCCTACTTTTCTTCCACTAAAAGGTCTTATAAGCCAACTCTATCTTCGAGTAATGCTCGTAATAATTTATTGCTTTTAACAAACTTCTTATCTAAAAAAAAACTATTCCTTCAATGATGAAAAATTTGTGACCAATGATGGTACAATGAGTACCCGTACAAAGAGTATAGTGTCGAGAAAGATTTAGCCTACTGCTTTGCCTATTCGTTGTTTCTAACTAGACCTGGCTGTGACTACAGAAACAGAGATTTTTCATGTATAAAAGGAACTAGAAACTAGCACAAAATACGAAGTAAGGTTGCCGAGGCTGATATGCTCGTCCCGCACCTTCTAACAAATGGTCGAAAAGCTTCTATTGGGGGTCTTACTTGTTTTATTGAATAAAAAAAAATTATTTTTTTACTGAAAGTAAGGAACGACGTTAAAACTTAAAACGAACAGAAATTATTCCGTATTTAAAAGGGGCTGTCCCCTCCTCAACACCTCGCTCTTTACGCTAAAGTTTTTCATTGTTTAAATAAAATAGAGTTGTGAGAAAGTCAAACTTTAGCGTAAAGAGCGAGGCATTGAGGAGGGGACAGGCCCTTTCATATACAGAATAATTTCTGTTCGTTTTAAGTTTTAACATCGTTCCTTACTTTCAGTTAAAAAAAACTTGTTTTTTCAAAATTTTGAGATAGCCATTTTGTTCCGCGTAGTTGATATCCAGATAGAAAATATGTTTTAAAGGAGGACGATCCCCCACAATCCTCAGGGCAAGGGTTTTAAATTATGCCCTGGGGGCATATAAGGTTTTAATAGAAGGTTTTGTCGTAGAAACTTCAAAAAAGGCTCATTCGATTGGACATTCAAAGGGCCAGTGCCCTTTTCAATAGTCGAAAGTGATTGGAGGGCAACTAGTCCCCCCCACTCCCATCATTCCCCCAAACACATCCAATCACAATTTTTAGATAGCCATTTTGTTCAGCGTAGTTGAGTTCCAGATAGAAAATATGTTTTTGAGAAGGACACTCCCCCACAACCCTTAGGGCAAGGGTTTTAAGTTATGCCCTGGGGGCATTTAAGGTTTTTATATAAGGAGTTGTCGTAGAAACTTCAAAAAAGGTTCATTCGATTGGAAATTCAAAGGGATAGTGCCCTTTTTAATTGTCTAAAGTTTTTGGAGGGCAACTTGCCCCCCCCCCCTCACGCCCATAATTCTCCCAAACACATCCAATCAAAATTGTGAGATAGACATTTTGTTCAACGTAGTTGGTTTTCTGATAGAAAATATATTTTTGAGGAGGACACTCCCCCACAACCCTCAAGGCAAGGGTTTCATCCCTAATTTACTTCAAGAAAAACTCGAAGCTTTAGTCAATGCCTTAATATCAGCCATTACTGAAAGTAACAACATTTTAGAGTTATGGAGTTTGGTGAGAGATAGCATGTTTTCACTAGATCAAAGAAAACAGTTCCTTGGGCTTGGAACAATGGTAGGATTCATGTCTCTCTCTTTTTTTATAAAGTTCTAGGTTTATGTCTGGTTTATGTCTAGTTATAGGTTTTTATGGTTTTTATAGCTTATGGTTTATTGCTAGGCTTTTAAGGTTTATGTCTGTGGTTTCTATGCCAATATGGGGAATTACAAAGGATTTGGTGACTCAAAGTTCATTCCTAATTTACCTCAAGAAAAACTCCAAGCTTTAGTCAATTTAGTCAAAGTACAGCTCTTAAGAGTCAAAAGTGATCGAAGTACAAATAACCCCCCTCCCCACGCCCTTTTTCCCCACCCCTTCCTTTGAACTAATTCTGTTTATACCTGAAGGGCCAATGAGAGTTAGAATGTTTTGGTATTAACACACACCTATTAGGCATCTGCTCTCCTCCCTAACAAGGAAAGAAACAATGAGTGTAAGGCAGTGGCGGATCAAGGGAAGGGGCGAGGGGGCACCCCCTCCCCCCTAACGTAGTGTAAAGTAATGCAATTTACTTAATTAACGCAAGATTGCGTTAATAAAACTTGCTCCTAACGCAAGTTTATCCCGTTATTAGATTTCTTCTTTTTACGTGTGCTGACTGGAATACCCAACACGTGCATTCGGATTTTACGTTTATACTATTCGACCGAAAAATTAAAAATGAAAAAATACGGAAAATTATTAAAAAAAAAGAATACGATGATGTTGAAAAGAAATAAATGTTATGTTTTTATTACAGAATTTACATCCAGAATTAAATTGATGTTGATGTATAGTAGATCTTTACAGCCACCCCCACCCCTTCCTTTGAACTATTCTGTATATGCCTGAATATCAATGAGATTTAGAATGTTTTGGTATTAACAAACACCTAGTAGGGGGCATCTTCCCTCCTCCCTAACAACAGAATCAAAAGAACAAAAAAATCATATATAGCCTATGCCCTATACCGTGTGTCTTAACCTTTCTTGATTTCGCAGAGTTCACATAAAAGTGAAACGAATAAATCGGATCCAAACTGGATATAAGATAAGATTTTGTCATTGAAACACTCTTTATTTTGTATTTTAAACGAAATTCTTGAATAAATACCAAAAATCACTGTATTGTTTTTACATTCAAATCGTAGTCAAATACGCCGTAAATTAGTCCAAAGAAATTAATAAGAATCAAAAATCAGAATTTAAGAAAATGAAGCGAAAATAGTGAAATTTTTTAGTGTATTTTGCAGTAACCGCGGTCTTTAAACTCCCCCTCCCCCAGAAGTTTCCCCCAACCGTTAGAAAATTTCCCAAGGAAAATCGCCCATGGTAAAATCTCCCAATTTTCCTTTCATAAAAACAGCGTAGACCAGAAATACTCACGAGAATCCAGAGGTATTAAATAGCAACCACCTCCCCCCCCCCACCCCTTCCTTTGAACTAATTCTGTTTATACCTGAAGGTCCAATGAGAGTTAGAATGTTTTGGTATTAACACACACCTATTAGGCATCTGCTCTCCTCCCTAGCAAGGAAAGAAACAGAGAGTGTAAGGCAGTGGCGGATCCAGGGGAGGGGAGAGGGAGTGCCCCCCCTAACGTAGTCTAAAGTAATGTAATTTACTTAATTAACACAAGATTGTGTTAATTAAACTTGCTCCTAACGCAAGTTTATCGGATCAACCTATTTTGCGCCCCCCCCTTAAAAAATCCTGGATCCTTCCCTGGTGTAAGGGCACTATAACTTTTAATTTTTAGTTCAATGAACCCTGTTCCAAAGTTTATGCGACCCCCTCTTCCACATAAAGTGCCCCTGGAATAATAAATAAGTATTAATTCATTGAACCCTTATGGCTCTTTTCTTAGGTAACGCTATAGCATTGCTTCTGACCTAAAAAGTTGAGTAGAAATTCCCCCCCCTAACGTAGTCAGTAGTTATTTAAGTACCATTTTGCCAAGGCCCCTGTATCAGACAGGTTTCTGGTGGGTATAGTCTGGTTTGGTGGGTACAATCTGGTTTGGTGGGTATAATCTGGTTATGTGGGTATAATCTGGTTTGGTGGGTACAGTCTGGTTTGGTGGTTATAGTCTGGTTTGATGGGTCTAGTCTGGTTTGATGGGTATAGTCTGGTTTGTTTTTTTGGGGATTCCCCGCCTGTTCCTAAACATTGCAAAAAGAAAACAGTATGAACGGGGGGTTCCCCGCACAAATTTGTTTAAACTCCAAGTGTTTTTTTTCAACCAGAGTGGGTTTTTTTTTCGAGCTGACACCAGTTTTTTAGGCAGCCAATTAGAGACAACCGAGATATTTACTCCTCTCTCTCTCTCTCTCTCTCTCAAGACAATTTTTTTGTTGTTGCTAGCTCAAATTCATTGTGACAGTGAGAGTGTTAACACATGAAAATGTTCCCTCCCATGCTATTTTAAGGGCTTATGTTCCCTTCCATGCTATTCTATGTCCCCTCCCATGTTATTCTAAAGGCTTATGTTCCCTCCCATGCTATTTTAAGGGCTTATGTTCCCTCCCATGCTATTCTAGGAGCTTATGTTCCTTCCTATGCTATTACAAGGCTTATGTTCCCTCCCATGCTATTCTAGGAGCTTATGTTCCTTCCTATGCTATTACAAGGCTTATGTTCCCTCCCATGCTATTTTAAGGGCTTATGTTCCCTTCCATGCTTTTCTATGTTCCCTCCCATGCTATTTTAGGAGCTTATGTTCCTTCCTATGCTATTACAAGGCTTATGTTCCCTCCCATGCTATTCTAGGAGCTTATGTTCCTTCCTATGCTACTACAAGGCTTATGTTCCCTCCCATGCTATTTTAAGGGCTTATGTTCCCTTCCAAGCTATTCTATGTTCCCTCCCATGCTATTCTAGGAGCTTTTGTTCCTTCCTATGCTATTACAAGGGCTTATGTTCCCTCCCATGCTATTTTAGGGGTTTTGTTACATCCAAGGCTATTCTAGGAGCTTGTGCAGTCAGAATTTGTAAATGTATATAATTTTTTTTCTTTCCGTATTTTCAAAAATAAGGCAAATTTTCTCAAGCGCGTAACTTTTGATGAGTAAAACTTAAATTTGTTTCTAAACTATTATATAATAATCCAATTTCATTTTCTTTCATTACCATTAACCAAATTAGCAGTATATAAAAGAGTGGTTATAACACAAAAATAGCAAATAGCTTATCATACTTTTCTATAGATTTATAAAACTTCACCTGTAATTTCTCTTTTAAGCAAGATGTTTTCTAATGCAAAAATCGATTATTTCTTTAAACAAACTCTATATAAACAAATCACTATTTCACAATTGATGGTTGAACAAACGTTCTTAAAATGGGATGTGTTTTGCACTTAGCTTTGTGCGTATTTAATCCTTTATCAAAATAAGCCATCGGGAAGGTTGAATATTAATCCGACAGGTCTAATTTGAATGTTAATCGCTCGTTACAAAGTGGGTTTCAAATAACCGGATGTTTTTATTTAGATGAAGAGAGATATTAACACAGGAAAAAGGATTCTTAATAATTTAAAATGTGACAACGCAGTGTTATCAAAAACATTATTTGGACGAAACCGTTTTGGAAATTTCGGCGAAACAGTTAGAGACATTTAAAAAGATGATTTTAGAATGTGTTTTTTCGAAGTTCATTTTGAATTTCTGTCGTGAAATGCAAGAGTTGGAATATTTCAGTAGTGTTTTGTTGTGCTTTACCTTGTCACAGTTACATTCTCTTAATTTTTCAAAGTTCATTTTTGAATTTCTTTCGTGAAATGCAAGAATTGGAATATTTCAGTAGTGTCTTGTCGTGGTTTACCTTGTCACAGCTACATTCTCATGATTTTTCAAAGTTCATTTTGAATTTCTGTCGTGAAATGCAAGAGTTGGAATATTTCAGTAGTGACTTGTTGTGCTTTACCTTGTCACAGTTACATTCTCTTGATTTTTCGAAGTTCATTTTGAATTTCTGTAGTGAAATGCAAGAGTTGGAAAATAGGGGTCTTAGTCCACCAGCCAGAATGGTGGAAATCAACTAGCTCAGTATTGGGGTCTTAGTCCACCAGCCCGAATGGTGGAAATCCACTAGCTCAGAATTGGGGTCTTAGTCCACCAGCCTGAATGATGGAAATCCACTAGCTCAGTATTGGGATCTTAGTCCACCAGCCTGAATGGTGGAAATCCACTAACTCAGTATTGGGGTCTTAGTCCACCAGCCTGAAAGGTGGATATCCACAGCTTTACCTTGTCACAGTTACATTCTCTTGATTTTTCAAAGTTCATTTTGAATTTATGTCGTGAAATGCAAGAGTTGGAATATTTCAGTAGTGTTTTGTTGTGCTTTACCTTGTCACAGTTACATTCTGTTGATTTTCATAGTTCATTTTGAATTTGTTTCATTGAAATGCAAGAGTTGGAATATTTCAGTAGTGTTTTGTTGTGCTTTACCTTGTCACAGTTACATTCTCTTAATTTTTAAAAGTTCATTTTGAATTTCTTTCGTGAAATGCAAGAATTGGAATATTTCAGTAGTGTCACGTCGTGGTTTACCTTGTCACAGCTACATTCTAATGATTTTTCAAAGTTCATTTTGAATTTCTGTCGTGAAATGCAAGAGTTTGAATATTTCAGTAGTGACTTGTTGTGATTTACCTTGTCACACTTACATTCTCTTGATTTTTCGAAGTTCATTTTGAATTTCTATCGTAAAATGCAAGAGTTGGAATATTTCAGTAGTGCTTTGTTGTGCATTACCTTGTCACAGTTACATTCTGTTGATTTTCATAGTTCATTATGAATTTCTTTCATTGAAATGCGAGAGTTGGAATATTTCAGTAGTGTTTTGTTGTGCTTTACCTTGTCACAGTTACATTCTCTTAATTTTTCAAAGTTCATTTTGAATTTCTTTCTCGAAATGCAAGAACTGGAATATTTCAGTAGTGTCTCGTCGTGGTTTACCTTGTCACAGCTACATTCTCATGATTTTTCAAAGTTCATTTTGGATTTCTTTCGTAGAAATGCGGAGTTGGAATATTTCAGTAGTGACTTGTTGTGCTTTACCTTGTCAAAGTTGCATTCTCTTGATTTTTCGAAGTTAATTTTGAATTTATGTCGTGAAATGCAAGAGTTGGAATATTTCAGTAGTGTTTTGTTGTGCTTTACCTTGTCACACTTACATTCTGTTGATTTTCATAGTTCATTTTGAATTTCTTTCATTGAAATGCAAGAGTTGGAATATTTCAGTAGTGTTTTGTTGTGCTCTACCTTGTCACAGTTACATTCTCTTAATTTTTTAAAGTTAATTTTGAATTTCTGTCGTGAAATGCAAGAGTTGGAATATTTCAGTAATGTCATGTCGTGGTTTACCTTGTCACAGCTATATTCTCATGATTTTTCAAAGTTCATTTTGAATTTCTGTCGTGAAATGCAAGAGTTGGAATATTTCAGTAGTGACTTGTTGTGCTTTACTTTGTCACAGTTACATTGTCTTGATTTTTCGAAGTTCATTTTGAATTTCAGTCGTGAAATGCAAGAGTTGGAATATTTCAGTAGTGTTTTGTTGTGCTTTACCTTGTCACAGTTACATTCTGTTGATTTTCATAGTTCATTTTGAATTTCTTTCATTGAAATGCAAGAGTTGGAATATTTCAGTAGTGTTTTGTTGTGCTTTACCTTGTCACAGTTACATTCTCTTAATTTTTCAAAGTTCATTTTCAATTTCTTTCGTGAAATGCAAGAATTGGAATATATCAGTAGTGTCTTGTCGTGGTTTACCTTGTCACAGCTAAATTCTCATGATTTTTCAAAGTTCATCTTGAATTTCTGTCGTGAAATGCAAGAGTTGGAATATTTCAGTAGTGACTTGTTGTGCTTTACCTTGTCACAGTTACATTCTCTTGATTTTTCGAAGTTCATTTTGAATTTCTGTCGTGAAATGCAAGAGTTGGAATATTTCAGTAGTGTTTTGTTGTGCTTTACCTTGTCACAGTTACATTCTGTTGATTTTCATAGTTCATTTTGAATTTCTTTCATTGAAATGCAAGAGTTGGAATATTTCAGTAGTGTTTTGTTGTGCTTTACCTTTTCACAGTTACATTCTCTTTGTTTTTCAAAGTTCATTTTGAATTTCTTACGTGAAATGCAAGAATTGTAATATTTAATTAGTGTCATGTGGTGGTTTACATTGTAACGGATACAGTATCATTATTATTCAAAGTTAATTTTGGATTTCTTTCATTGAAATGCAAGAGTTGGAATATTTCAGTAGTGATTTGTTGTGCTTTACCTTGTCACAGTTACATTCTCTTGATTTTTCGAAGTTCATTTTGAATTTCTATCGTGAAATGCAAGAGTTGGAATATTTCAGTAGAGTTTTGTTGTGCTTTACCGTGTCACAGTTACATTCTGTTGATTTTCATAGTTCATTTTGAATTTCTTTCATTGAAATGCCAGAGTTGGAATATTTCAGTAGTGTTTTGTTGTGCTTTACCTTGTCACAGTTACATTCTCTTAATTTTTCAAAGTTCATTTTGAATTTCTTTCGTGAAATGCAAGAATTGGAATATTTCAGTAGTGTATTGTTGTGGTTTACCTTGTCACAGCTACATTCTCATGATTTTTCAAAGTTCATTTTGAATTTCTGTCGTGAAATGCAAGAGTTGGAATATTTCACTAGTGACTTGTTGTGCTTTACCTTGTCACAGTTATATTCTCATGATTTTTCAAAGTTCATTTTGAATTTCTGTCGTGAAATGCAAGAGTTGGAATATTTCAGTAGTGACTTGTTGTGCTTTACCTTGTCACAGTTACATTCTCTTGATTTTTCGAAGTTCATTTCGAATTTCTGTCGTGAAATACAAGAGTTGGAATATTTCAGTAGTGTTTTGTTGTGCTTTACCTTGTCACAGTTACATTCTGTTGATTTTCATAATTCATTTTGAATTTCTTTCATTGAAATGCAAGAGTTGGAATATTTCAGTAGTGTTTTGTTGCGCTTTACCTTGTCACAGTTACATTCTCTTAATTTTTTCAAAGTTCATTTTGAATTTCTTTCGTGAAATGCAAGAATTGGAATATTTCAGTAGTGTCTTGTCGTGGTTTACCATGTCACAGCTACATTCTCAAGATTTTCCAAAGTTCATCTTGAATTTCTGTCGTGAAATGCAAGAGTTGGAATATTTAAGTAGTGACTTGTTGTGCTTTACCTTGTCGCAGTTACATTCTCTTGATTTTTCGAAGTTCATTTTGAATTTCTGTCGTGAAATGCAGGAGTTGGAATATTTCAGTAGTGTTTTGTTGTGCTTTACCTTGTCACACTTACATTCTGTTGATTTTCATAGTTCATTTTGAATTTCTTTCATTGAAATGCAAGAGTTGGAATATTTCAGTAGTTTTTTGTTGTGCTACCTTGTCACAGTTACATTCTCTTGATTTTTCGAAGTTCATTTTGAATTTCTGTCGTGAAATGCAAGAGTTGGAATATTTCAGTAGTGTTTTGTTGTGCTTTACCTTGTCACAGTTACATTCTGTTGATTTTCATAGTTCATTTTGAATTTCTTTCATTGAAATGCAAGAGTTGGAATATTTCATTAGTGTTTTGTTGTGCTTTACCTTGTCAGAGTTACATTCTCTTAATTTTTCAAAGTTCATTTTGAATTTCTTTCGTGAAATGCAAGAATTGGAATATTTCAGTAGTGTCATGTCGTGGTTTACCTTGTCACAGCTACATTCTCATGATTTTTCAAAGTTCATTTTGAATTTTGAAAAATTAAGAGAATGTAACTGTGACAAGCTAAAGCACAATAAAACACTAGTGAAATATTCCAACTCTTGCATTTCAAAGAAAGAAATTCAAAATTAACTATGAAAATCTATAGAATGTAACTGTGACAAGGTAAAGCACAACAAAATCCTACTGAAATATTCCAACTCTTGCATTTCACGACAGAAATTAAAAATGAACATCAAAAAATCATGAGAATGTAGCTGTGACAAGGTTAAGCACAACAAGTCACTACTGAAATATTCCAACTCTTGCATTTCACGACAGAAATTCAAAATGAACTTTGAAAAATCATGAGAATGTAGCTGTGACAAGGTAAACCACGACAAGACACTACTGAAATATTCCAATTCTTGCATTTCACGAAAGAAATTCAAAATGAGCTTTGAAAAATTAAGAGAATGTAACTGTGACAAGGTAAAGCACAACAAAACACTATTGAAATATTCCAACTCTTGCATTTCAATGAAAGAAATTCAAAATGAACTATGAAAATCAACAGAATGTAACTGTGACAAGGTAAAGCACAACAACACTCTACTGAAATATTCCAACTTTTGCATTTCACCAGAGAAATTCAAAACGAACTTCTAAAAATCAAGAGAATGTAACTGTGCGAAGGTAGGTCACAACATGTCACTACTGAAATATTCCAACTCTTGCATTTCAACGAAAGAAATCCAAAATGAACTTTGAAAAATCATGAAAATGTAGCTGTGACAAGGTAAAACCACGACAAGACACTACTGAAATATTCCAATTCTTGCATTTTACGAAAGAAATTCAAAATGAACTTTGAAAAATTAAGAGAATGTAACTGTGACAAGGTAAAGCACAACAAAACACTACTGAAATATTCCAACTCTTGCATTTCAATGAAAGAAATTCAAAATGAACTATGAAAATCAACAGAATGTAACTGTGACAAGGTAAAGCACAACAAAACACTACTGAAATATTCCAACTCTTGCATTTCACGACAGAAATTCAAAATGAACTTCGAAAAATCAAGAGAATGTAACTGTGACAAGGTAAAGCACAACAAGTCACTACTGAAATATTCCAACTCTTGCATTTCACGACAGAAATTCAAGATGAACTTTTGAAAAATCCTGAGAATGTAGCTGTGACAAGGTAAACCACGACAAGACACTACTGAAATATTCCAATTCTTGCATTTCACGAAAGAAATTCAAAATGAACTTTGAAAAATTAAGAGAATGTAACTGTGACAAGGTAAAGCACAACAAAACACTACTGAAATATTCCAACTCTTGCATTTCAATGAAAGAAATTCAAAATGAACTATGAAAATCAACAGACTGTAACTGTGACAAGGTAAAGCACAAGAAAACACTACTGAAATATTCCAACTATGCATTTCACGACAGAAATTCAAAATGAACTTCGAAAAATCAAGAGAATGTAACTGTGACAAGGTAAAGCACAACAAGTCACTGCTGAAATATTCCAACTCTTGCATTTGACAACAGAAATTCAAAATGAACTTTGAAAAATCATGAGAATGTAGCTGTGACAAGGTAAACCACGACATGACACTACTGAAATATTCCAATTCTTGCATTTCACGAAAGAAATTCAAAATGAACTTTGAAAATTAAGAGAATGTAACTGTGACAAGGTAAAGCACAACAAAACACTACTGAAATATTCCAACTCTTGCATTTCAATGAAAGAAATTCAAAATGAACTATGAAAATCAACAGAATGTAACTGTGACAAGGTAAAGCACAACAAAACACTACTGAAATATTCCAAATCTTGCATTTCACGACATAAATTCAAAATGAACTTCGAAAAATCAAGAGAATGTAACTGTGACAAGGTAGCACAACAAAACACTACTGAAATATTCCAACTCTTGCATTTCAATGAAAGTAATTCAAAATGAACTATGAAAATCAACAGAATGTAACTGTGACAAGGTAAAGCCCAACAAAACACTACTGAAATATTCCAACTCTTGCATTTCACGACAGAAATTCAAAATGAACTTCGAAAAATCAGGAGAATGGAACTGCGACAAGGTAAAGCACAACAAGTCACTACTGAAATATTCCAACTCTTGCATTTCACGACAGAAATTCAAGATGAACTTTGAAAAATCATGAGAATGTAGCTGTGACAAGGTAAACCACGACAAGACACTACTGAAATATTCCATTTCTTGCATTTCACGAAAGAAATTCAAAATGAACTTTGAAAAATTAAGAGAATGTAACTGTGACAAGGTAAAGCACATCAAAACATTACTGAAATATTCCAACTCTTGCATTTCAATGAAAGAAATTCAAAATGAATTATGAAAATCAACAGAATGTAACTGTGACAAGGTAAAGCACAACAAAACACTACTGAAATATTCCAACTCTTGCTTTTCACGACAGAAATTCGAAATGAACTTCGAAAAATCAAGAGAATGTAACTGTGACAAGGTAAAGCACAACAAATCACTACTGAAATATTCCAACTCTTGCATTTCACGACAGAAATTCAAATTGAACTTTGAAAAATCATGAGAATGTAGCTGTGACAAGGTAAACCACGACAAGACACTATTGAAATATTCCAACTCTTGCATTTCACGAAAGAAATTCAAAATTAACTTAGAAAAATTAAGAAAATGTAACTGTGACAAGGTAAAGCACAACAAGTCACTACTGAAATATTCCAACTCTTGCATTTCACGACAGAAATTCAAAATGAACTTTGAAAAATCATGAGAATGTAGCTGTGACAAGGTAAACCACGACAAGACACTACTGAAATATTGCAATTCTTGAATTTCACGAAAGAAATTCAAAATGAACTTTGAAAAATTAAGAGAATGTAACTGTGACAAGGTAAAGCACAACAAAACACTACTGAAATATTCCAACTCTTGCATTTCAATGAAAGAAATTCAAAATGAACTATGAAAATCAACAGAATGTAACTGTGACAAGGTAAAGCACAACAAAACACTACTGAAATATTCCAACTCTTGCATTTCACGACAGAAATTCAAAATGAACTTCGAAAAATCAAGAGAATGTAACTGTGACAAGGTAAAGCACAACAAGTCACTACTGAAATATTCCAACTCTTGCATTTCAACGAAAGTAATCCAAAATGAACTTTGAAAAATCATGAGAATGTAGCTGTGACAAGGTAAACTACGACAAGACACTACTGATATATTCCAATTCTTGCACTTCGCGAAAGAAATTCAAAATGAACTTTGAAAAATTAAGAGAATATAACTGTGACAAGGTAAAGCACAACAAAACACTACTGAAATATTCCAACTCTTGCATTTCAATGAAAGAAATTCAAAATGAACTATTAAAATCAACAGAATGTAAATGTGACAAGGTAATGCACAACAAAGCACTACTGAAATATTCCAACTCTTGCATTTTACGACGGAAATTCAAAACGAACTTCGAAAAATCAAGAGAATGTATGTGTGACAAGGTAAAGCACTACAAGTCACTACTGAAATATTCCAACTCTTGCATTTCACGACAGAAATTCAAAATGAACTTTTAAAAATCATGAGAATGTAGCTGTGACAAGGTAAACCACGAAATGACACTACTGAAATATTCCAATTCTGGAATTTCACGAAAGAAATTCAAAATGAACTTTGAAAAATTAAGAGAATGTAACTGTGACAAGGTAAAGCAAAACAAAACACTACTGAAATACTCCAACTCTTTCATTTCAATTAAAGAAACTCAAAAAGAACTAAGAAAATCAACAGAACCTAGCTGTGTCACGGTAAAGAACAACAAAAGACTACTGAAATATTCCGACTCATGAATGTCACGAGAGAAATTCAAAATGAACTTCGAAAATCAAGAGAATGTAACTCTGACAAGGTAAAGCTGTGGATTTCCACCATTCAGGCTGGTGGACTATGACCCCAATACTGAGCTAGTGGAATTCCACCATTCAGGCTGGTGGACTAAGATCCCAATACTGAGCTATTGGATTTCCTCCATTCGGGCTGGTGGACTAAGACCCCAATACTGAGCTACTGGATTTCCACCATTCAGGCTGGTGGACTAAGACCCCAATTTTCCAACTCTTGCATTTCACGACAGAAATTCAAAATGAACTTCGAAAAATTAAGAGAATGTAACTGTGACAAGGTAAAGCACAACAAGTCACTACTGAAATATTCCAACTCTTGCATTTCACGACAGAAATTCAAAATGAACTTTGAAAAATCATGAGAATGTAGCTGTGACAAGGTAAACCACGACAAGACACTACTGAAATATTCCAATTCTTGTATTTCACGAAAGAAATTCAAAAATGAACTTTGAAAAATTAAGAGAATGTAACTGTGACAAAGTAAAGCACAACAAAACACTACTAAAATATTCCAACTCTTGCATTTCAATGAAAGAAATTCAAAATGAACTATGAAAATCAACAGAATGTAACTGTGACAAGGTACAGCACAACAAAACACTACTGAAATATTCCAACTCTTGCATTTCACGACAGAAATTCAAAATGAACTTCGAAAGAACACATTCTAAAATCATCTTTTAAAATGTCTCTAACTGTTTCGCCGAAATGTCCAAAACGGTTTCGTCCAAATAATGTTTTTGATAACACTTTGTTGTCACATTTTAAATTATTAAGAATCCTTTTTCCTGTGTTAATATCTCTCTTCATCTAAGATAAAAACATCCGGTTATTTGAAACCCACTTTGTAACGAGCGATTAACATTCAAATTATACCTGTCGGATTAATATTCAACCTTCCCGATGGCTTATTTTGATAAAGGATTAAATACGCACAAAGCTAAGTGCAAAACACATCCCAGTTTAAGAACGTTTCTTCAACCATCAACTTGGAAATAATGATTGGTTTATATTTTTTTTGTTTAAAGAAATAATGGATTTTTGCATTAGAAAACATCTTGCTTAAAAGAGAAATTACAGGTAAGGTTTTATAAATCTATAGAAAAGTATGATAAGCTATTTGCTACTTCTGTGTTATAACCACTCTTTTATATACTGCTAATTTGGGTAATGTTAATGAAAGAAAATGCAAGAGGATTATTATAGAATAGCTTATAAAAAAATTTAAGTTTTACACGGCAGAAATAATGTTAGGGAGAAAATTTGTACTATTTTTGATAATACGGAAAGAAAAAAAATTGTATACATTTAAAAATTATTACTGCGCTAGCTCCTAGAATAGCATTGGATGGAACATAAGCCCTTAAAATAGCATGGGAGAGAATATAAGCCCTTGTAATACCATGGGAAGGAACATAAGCTCCTAGAATAGCATGGGATTGAACATAGAATAGCATGGGAGGGAAAATAAGCCCCTAATATAGAATGTGAGTTGAAATAAGCCTTTTAGTAGCATAGGAAGGAACATAAGCTCCAAAAATAGCATGGGAGGCAGCATAAGTCATTAAATAGCATAGGAAGGAACCTAATCTCCTAAAATAGCATGGGAAGGGACATAGAATATCATTGAAGGGAACATAAGCCCTTAAAATAGCATGGGAGGTAACATAAGCCTTGTAATAGCATAGGAAGTAACATAAGCCCCTAGAATAGCATGGGAGGGAACATAAGCCTTTTAATAGCATAGGAAGGAACATAAGCTCCTAGAATAGCATGGGATGGGACATAAGCCCTTAAAATAGCATTGGAGGGAACATAAGCCTTTAGAATAACCTGGGAGGGGACATAGAATAGCATGGAAGGGAACATAAGCCCTTAAAATAGCATGGGAGGGAACATTTTCATGTGTTGACACTCTCACTGCCACAATGAAACTGAGCTAGCAAAAAAAAATTGTTTGAGAGAGAGAGAGAGAGAGAGGATTAAATATAACGGTTGTCTCATATTATCTGCGTAAAAAACAGGCTTCAGCTAGAAAACAAAAACAAACTTAGTGAAAAAAAAACTAGGAGTTTAAATAAAAGCGCGCGGGGAACCCCCCGTTCATACTGCTATCTTTTTTGCAATGTTTAGGAACAGGCGGGAAATCCCTAAAAAACCAAACCAGACTATACCCATTAAACCAGACTATACCCATCAAACCAGACTATACCCACCAAACCAGACTGTACCCACCAAACCAGATTATACCCACCAAACCAGATTATACCCACCAAACCAGATTGTACCCACCAAACCAGACTATACCCACCAGAAACCTGTTTGGTACCGGGGCCTTGGCAAAATGGTACTTAGATAACTACTGTAGTCTAAAGTAATGTAATTTACTTAATTAACGCAAGATTGCGTCAATTAAACTTGCTATTTTTTCAATCCATTCATTGTTTTCAATCGCTGTCCACAAGTTATGCAAGCTGTCTATTGTTCATATAAGTCAAGAATAATCGGACAGTAAGCAATCCCCCCCCCCATGCCATAAAAACTTGAAACTTTTTGCAATCAAAAACGAACAAAAATTAATTAAAAAAAACTTTCCTGAAAATAATTTTTTAAAAGAAAATTAAATACCATTTTAAACTTAAGCTCAGTAGATACAAATACCTGTTAAAATTCAAACTCAAAACGACCAGAAATTACTATTAAAGAATAAATGAAACCTGAAACGAACAGAAATTAAATAAACAATCATAGCAAAAAACATACAACAAGTAATAATATAAATGAATAAATAGATCTTAAAGCGAGTAATGCTTAGATTGGATATGGAAATCAAGCTTAAAACGAAAAAAAAATAGTTTGCTATTAAAGTATAAATGAAACTATAAACGAACAGAAATTAAATAAACAATCAATGCGAACAAACATACAATATATATTAATGTAAATGAATAAATAAATCTTAAAACAAGTGAAACTTAAATTGAATATGCAAATCAAGTTTGAATCGAATAAAAATAACTAAAAACAACAGTTTGGGTATCGCCTCACTGCAGAAGCCTAAAACCTACTGCGTCATTGGCGCTTTGCTGAAAACGAATTATATTACAAATGTTTTCTTTTGTACTTAATATTGAAGATAAACATTAAAATTACAGTAAAATTTTGAACTGATGAGCTTTCAGCAATTAATATCATTATACATAAAACATTCAGTTTAATTTATTAGTTCTTTCCAAGATTGGTCAAAACAAATATAGTTTCACTACAAACAAAATTTGAATACTGCCCCCTTCTTTAACTGTAAAAACCTTAAGCCCTCTGCGTCATTGGCGCTTCACTGAAAACGAATTACTCGTATATTACAAATTTATTCTTTTCCAGTTCTTACAGCATTGAAAATGAAAATAAAAATTACAGTGAAAAAAAAATCTTGAACTGATGGATCTTTCAACAATTAATATTACATATCTTAACATTATATATCTAATATTCAATTTGATTTTGTTTATACTTTCCAAGACTATTCAAGACTCATATAGTTTTCAGTAACGATAAAATAACAGTTCAAAAAAGAAATAAAATCCTTTTTAATGGATATTGTATACTAAATTTCATAAAAATACCAGATATTTCGGTCACTGTAGGCCTATATATGACCAAATTATCCGGAATTTTTTTTGAAATTTGTCATGCATTGTCTATTAAAAAGGATTTTATTCCTATTATGAACTGTTATTTTATCTTCATGAAAAGGGAGTGTGGTCTCCGAAATTATCTAAGTTTTCAGTAAAGCGCCAATGACGTAGTAGGTTTTAGGCTTCTGCAGTGAGGCGATACCCAAACTGTTGTTTTTAGTTATTTTTATCCGATTCAAACTTGATTTGCATATTCAATTTAAGTTTCACTTGTTTTATTCAAGTATTTATTCATTTACATTAATATATATTGTATGTTGGTTCGCATTGATTGTTTATTTAATTTCTGTTTGTTTTAAGTTTCATTTATAATTTAATATCAAACTATTTTTTCGTTTTAAGCTTGATTTTCATATTCAATCTAAGCATTACTCGCTTTAAGATCTATTTATTCATTTATATTATAACTTGTTGTATGTTTTTGCTATGATTGTCTATTTAATTTCTGTTCGTTTTGGGTTTCATTTATTCTTTAATAGTAATTTCTGGTCGTTTTGAGTTTAAATTTTAACAGGTATTTGTATCTCCTGAGCTTAAGTTTAAAATGCAATTTACTTTTCTTTGAAAAACTTATTTTTCGGAAAGTTTTTTTAATTAATTCAGTTAAATACTAATTATGATATGGTACTTGTCTTGGTTTTTGCTTATTTTGAGTTAGAATCGGTTATTTATTGTAATTTCTGTTCGTTTTAAGCATCATTTATTTATTGATGGTGAATTATGGTAGTTTTATGCTTGAAAAATTATTTGACTTAATTTCTGCTTATTTTTGGTTTGATCTAGCTCTTTAGTTTTCTTTGGAAAACCTGTTTTGTGGAAGAAGCTTTTGGAATGAATTGGACACAAAAGGTTAAACATGTCCCCCTTTCCCTATAACAAATAAAATATTTAAACACTGGGTGAAGTGCATAATTTACAGCCCTTGCCCCAAGGGCTCTGGGGGATGTCATCCCCAGAGACATAGTTTTTGTACCTATCAGCTATGCTGAACAAGATGGCTATCTCAAAAGTTTTATCGCATGATTTTGGAGAAAAAGATGTTTGGGAGGGGCACTGGCTGCCCTAAAAAAATAAAAAAAATAACTAAATCAAATAAATGATACGTAGTGCTCACACCGCTCTTTACTTAGGTAGTGTTATTATGCTGCCTGTGATTGTCAATGAAGACGGAAATTTATCATCAATAAAAAGGACCCAAAGCATGAATAAAATCCTTTCCCATAGTCGGCAGATTTTCATAGCAGATTTAAATATTTTCCTTATTATTATAAATTGTGGTTGTACTTCTGAAGTTCAGAAAATTTACTGGATTTTAAGGTTTTAATTAGCTTGATCACCATAATGAGCTAGTGCGAAATCAAACAGTTCGTGGTAACGAACTGTAAGTAAGGAGGAACCCGAAACCTCAATGGTAACCGAAACTCTAGAAAAAGGGTTTATGATAGCAATGGATACATCAAAAGAATCAGATTTCAATGCTGATTTCAAATATATAACTTTCATCAAGTTTAATGCTACCCATCAAAAGTTACGCGCCTGAGAAAATTTGGCTGATTTTCACAAAAAGGTGGAAAGACCCCCTAAAAGTTATAGAACCTGAATGAAAATCCCACCATCATATTCAGCGTATAAGAGAACCTTACTGCAGAGATTCCAAGCTCCTGTCTACAAAAATGTAGAATTGTGCAGTTTTTACCAGAAGATAGATCTCAGATGCGGGTTTATTTTTGTTATTATTTTTTTTTTTTACAGGGATGATCGTATCGACCCAGTGGTCCTAGAATATCGTGGGAGGGCTCATTCGAACGAAAATCAAAATTTCTAGTGCCCTTTTTTAGTGAACAATAAAATGGAGGGCAACTAGGCCCCCTCCCACGCTTATTTTTTTCCCAAAGTCATCCGATCAAAATTTTGAGATAGCCATTTTGTTCAGCATGGTCGAAAATATGATAAATATGTCTTTTAGGATGACTTTATCCCCCGAAGTCCCCAGGGGGAGGGCTAAAAATTATGAACTTTACCCAATGTTAACATATGGTATTGGTTATTGGGAAGTATACAGACGTTTTCAGGAGGGTTTTTTTATGGTAGTGGGAGGGAAGGGTGGTTCAGGGGTTATGTTGGAGGATCTGTCCATGAAGGAAGTTTTCATGGGGGAAGACAAATTGCCATGAAGGGGGCGCCGGACTTGCCAGAATTATTTATTGGTTATTGGGAAGTATACAGACATTTTCAGGAAGGATTTTTTTCTGGAGGCGGGGGGATAGAGGAGGGGGTTACTCTGGAGAATCTTTCCGTGGAGGATGTTTCTTTGGGGTAAGGGGCATTTCTATGAAGGGGGTGCCGGATTTCCAAGCATTATTTAAAAAACGATCAGAAATTAAATAAAAAAAAACAAGTTTTTTCAACTGAAAGTAAGAAGCAGCATTAGAACTTAAAACGAACAGAAATTATAACGTTTCTGAGGGGGTTCTCCCCCAAGTCAATACCTCACTCTTTACGCTACAGTTTTTTTTTTAATGCTTTCAAAAGAGCTATCTATTCTAATTAAACGGCCTTTGTGATTCAGGGTTTTGTTAATAAATTTTTTTTTTACTTTTATCGTAAAGAGCGTGGTATTGACTAAGGGGGGGAACCCCCTCATATACGTAATAAAAAAAACAATAAAAAAACAAGCGATACGGCTCAATAGTAATCGAAACTTTTAAAAACGGAATTTTGATGTCAATAAATGTATCAAAAGAATGTGTTTATAATGCTGATTCTAAATATATACATTATATGAAGTTTAGTATTAATCATCAAAGGCTAAGAGTCTGAGAAAATTTAGCTGATTTTTTCAAGAGGGGGGTAACATTCCCAACTAGTGAAAGAATTTTAATGAAATCAAACCGTCAGATTCAGCGTATCAGAAAAACCTATTACACAGGTTTCAAGCTCATATCTGCAAAAATCTGCAACTTTGTATTTTTTGCCAGAAGAAAAACATACGAATATAGAAGTTAGTTACGTAAGTTAATTTGTAAAGACATCCATTTAGCAAAAGAAAAGTAAAATTTTTATCCAAATTTTTTTTACTTATTCAATGACGGTTAGCCAAAATAAAAGCTGCATTAACTAAAAAATGATCATAAATTAGATAAAAAAAAACAAGTTTTTTAAACTGAAAGTAAGGAGCGACATTAAAACTTAAAACGAACAGAAATTAGTCCGTATATGAAAGGGGCCGTCCCCTCCTCACCGCATTTCTCTTTGCTCTAAATTTTTAATCTTTCTCGCAAATCTATTTTTAAAAAAATAAAAAAATTTATCGTAAAGAGCGATGCGTTTAGGAGGGGACAGCCCCTTTCATATACGGAATAATTTCTGTTCGTTTTAAGTTTTAATGTCGCTCCTTACTTTCAGTTTAAAAAACTTGTTTTTTTTATTTAATTACTCAAAAGAGTAAATTAAATCCTAACTTTCTCTTCATAAGATACATTTTTTTTTTCCATCAAAACTTGAAGTTGTTTGGGCTTTCTTATACCACAGTTTCATAGCCTTGGATGCTAGTGAAGTCGTCAGTCCCCTCACCCTCTCCTCCAGTCTGGTATTTTCCACGACTTATTGTATAATTGCCATCTTCTTCCCAATCTTCCACTCCCCTCTTCGTCCAATCTCCCCCCCCCCCCCACTCTCATATCCCACAATTAAATTCATGGTTGTTACCTTGATCCGGTTGTAGGATTGTCAGTACCAATCAAATTGTCGCAGTTATTTCCTCAATGAGAATCGAAATCCTACAACCTGACGGTCAATTTTATAATTAATCATGTCAAATAGCTTGTAATAGCAAAACATAAACATTGTTTCGTGCTAATAGAAATCAAAACTAAAAAAAATGGGATTTTAGGCAATATATTCACAAAAAGAATCTTTTCATATCCCTCTACCCACCCTTTTATTTAGGGTAATTTTCAGTTCGTTTCAAGTTTTATTTTCACTCTTTACTATTTGTTACTAGGTTTTTGCTAAGAAAAGGCCGAAAGGTTTTTCCTGTGTAATTTATATTCATTTTTTGCTCAGAGATCAGCTGCCATCTTCAATATCCATTTCAAGTATCGCCTAAATATCTGAAGGAGTTACCTTGTGACAGTCGAGTGGTTAATGCCAGGTCTGGGAATCACCGGGATCGAGGTTCAAACCCCATGTCATAAGGAAGTTTTCTATGAAGTTCAATCCGATAATTATTTTCTAAACATCGAAAACAGCAGAAGATAAAAAAAAAGGCAAAATTTGTATTTAGGTGCCTAGGCTGCATTTAGCCTTATGGTTTTACTGGGTAATATTAAACAAAATCAGCAGTTTTTTGTCAGATTCTAAATACTTAAATCCTGTATCCACGAGTCAGGGACCAATCCCGCGTATTGAAAGAGCTTTACCACTTGAATATGTATAATCATAATTTTCTTGCAACAAAATATCGAAATTTGTGTTAAATAAAAAAAACTGTTTAGGAATATAGGCTATACATTTAGTTATGTGATAATGCTTGCTAATGTTTCAAAACATCAGTGGTTTTTTTCTCAAAGACAAACTACTTATCTCCCGTATCTATTTTCATGTAATATTCAAATATCCAAAACAAATCATCTTGTAACAGCTTAGTGGGTAAAGCCATGCCCGTAAACTACTGGGACCCAGGGCGCATCCAAGATTTTTATTGGGGGACGGGGTTATTTTATTGGGCGGGGGGTCGGTTGTTCAAAAAACAAACTTTTACAAAATTTATCAAAAGTCCGTTTATGCTTATTTCAGTTACTTTTTTGCAAATCGCGAAAAAAATTAGGGGAGGGGTGTTCAAATACGGCAACAACCGCGCCCCTGGGATATGGCCTGGACAGGGGCTCTAGTTCAATCATGCAAGGTATTCATCTATATAGATGAACAATATTGATAAGTTTTCGCGGGATATGTATGAGAATAAGAGGCAAGTAAGGAAAGAAAAGGAGGTAAAAGAAGTATTCATATTCTCCCGGCTCTTTGCTTGTTTCCCTGATAAACTTCCTTTACTGAGCAAAGTTAGGTAAAGGCTCTTTATTTTTTCTTAAAAATTTATTTGTGGAAAAATAATTTTTGAATTATCTGGTCACAAAACCTCCATTATGCCCCCCTTTCCTGATAACATATACAATATTTAAGCTAGGGCCCGACCGATAATATTGGGTCAATATGGGGGTACATTTTTTTTTGGATATCGGAAAAAAAAACTGAATATTAGCCGATTTTATATATATATATATATATATATATATATATATATATATATATATATATATATATATATATATATATATATATATATATATTATATATATATATATATATGCGCAGCTTATCCAGAAGATGGTGCCGGATTTCCTCAGGTAATTTGTGTTTATCCAGCCTTTGGGGGCGGAGCCACCAGATAAGTCTGACCATGGTGGAGAGAACAACAGAGGTGATTCAAATGAAGTCAAAATATATTTATTGTAAATACTTGTCGATACACACTTGGTGCAGCAATGTTCAAAATGAAGGGTGAGTTCAAGAGCATACAACCATAGAAGATGTTCTTTCTTGTCTCCTGGATCCCAGATACAAGCACCGACCCCTAAATACAGAGGCACTCAGAAATACTAAAAGGCGGCTACGAGAAGAAATGCAGAGTTGGACACTGGAAGAGACAAAATAAGCCACTGCAACAGAAGAGGAGGAAAACCCAAACAAAGGAGAGAAGGGACAGCAGCTTTGATCGACCACCTGTTTGCTAATATGCTCACAACTTCAACAAGTGAGGAAGAAGAGTCAGCGGACAACTTAGATCAAGAATTGGAAAGGTACAGGAATGAGGCCGTCACTGAGAGGAAAAAAGCTGCCCATTAGAGTGGTGGCGAAATAACAGCGGTCGTTTTAAGAGACTGGCATAACTTGCTCGGAAGTGTCTCTGCTGTCCACCCTCTTCTGTCCCATGCGAAAGAAGTTTTGAACAAAGTTGGGAACATTTATGATGACAAACGAAGGTCTCTGAAAGGACAAAATGCTGAAAAACTGTGCTTTCTACATTACAACTTGCCCCAGTTGGACTGGATTTATTAAGCACTGTCCGGACTAGAACTTTATTTGGTTTAATTACTTTTCTGTTTCTTTTCTAAATAAATCTTTTTTTCATTATTTGGAATCCACAGCAGTTTTTGTACTTTTAAGCTTTGCTGAAAATATTTATCTCAAATCTCAAATCTCTATCTCAAAATATTTATCGGATGTTTTTTTTTATTCTTAGAAAGGGGACTAAAACTTTCAATTTCTAATCGAATTAGCCTCTTTCGAAGTTTATGCGACAACTCCTTCCATACGAAATGCCTTGGTGAATTTTTTTTTCAAAAGCAAACAAATTAAATAAATAACACATTGTGTTTTCATTGCTGTGATTACATCCAACAATTATCAATGAAAACGGAAATTTTACATTTATATCAGAGGCAACGCTGTAGCGTTCCCTATAGTAAAGGCCATACGGCTCCAATGTTTTATTATTTTTTTTTTTTTTCCCAGAGGCACTTCATATGGAAGGGGTTGTCATAGAAACTTCAAATGGGGATCATTCGATTGGAAATCGAGAGTTCTGATGCCCTTTTTAATAGTTGAAAATGATCGGATGGCACCTAGCCCCCCCCCCCCACGCCCATAATTTCCCCACATACATCCAATAAAAATTTTGATACTGCCATTTTGTTCAAAATATTTCATCTCCAGTTAGAATTCGCGTAGTTGAGAAGAAAAATCCCCCACCAATCACAAGGCAAGGGTTTTTAAATTAATACTCTAGGGGCATAGGTGGTTTTTAATGAAGGCGTCGCTATCAGAGCTTCAAATTAGTCTCTACTAATCGGAAGTTAATGGGATAGTGCCCTGCATCATAGTCGACAGTTATTGGAGTGTAACTAGCCACCTCCCCCCCCCAACCCATCATTTCCCCAAACCCATCCAATCAACATTTTGAGAGAGCCATTTTGTTCAGCGGAGTTGATTTCCAGATAGAAAATATATTTTTGAGGAGGACACTCCCCCACAACCCTCAGGGCAAGGGTTTTAAGTTACACCCTGGGGGCATATAAGGTTTTTTTAGTAGGTGTTGTCGTAGGAACTTCAAAAAAGGCTCTTTCGATTGGAAAGTCAAACAGCTAGTGCCCTTTTTATAGTCGAAAGTGATTGGAGGGCAACTAGCCCCCCGCCACGCCCATTATTCCCCCAAACACATCCAATCAAAAGTTTGAGATAGCCCTTATTTTCCGCGTAGTTGATTTCCGGATATAAAATATATTTTTGAGGAGGACGCTCCCCCAGAACCCTCAGGGCAAGGGTTTTAAGTTATGCCCTGGGGGCATATGAGATTTTTATAGAAGGCGTTGTTGTAGAAACTTCAAAACAGGCTCATTCGATTGGAAATCGAGAGTTCTAGTGCCCTTTTTAATATTCGAAAGTGATTGGAGGGCAACTAGCCCACCCCCCACCCCCATCATTTTCCCAAAAATAGACCATCAAAATTTTCAGACAGCCATTTTGTTCCGCATAGTTGTTTTCTAGATAGAAAATTATTTTTGAGGAAGATACTCCCCCACAACCCTCAGGGTAAGGGTTTTAAGTTATGCGCTGGGGGCACATAAGGTTTTTACAGAAGCCGTTGTTGTAGAAACTTCCAAACAGGCTCATTCAATTTAAATTTTATGAGCTAGTGCCCTTTTTAATCGTCGACTTCTTTTTGTGTGTAACTAGCCCCCCTCCCCCCCCCCCCACGCTAATCATTTCCCCAAACTCATCATATAAACATTTTCCGAGTGCCGTGTTTCTCAGCAGAGTAAATTTATAGTCAGAAACTGCAATTTGGAGGATGACACTCAAGCTCGACCCTTAGAACAAGGGTTTTAGGTTATATCCTGGTGGCATATAAGGTTTTTATAGGAAGCGTTGTTGTAGGAACTTCAAAATAGGCCCATTTGATTGGAAATTGAAAGGGCTAGTGCCCTCTTTAATGGTAGAAAATGAGTGGAGGGCAACTCCCCCCCCCCACTCCCATCAATCCCCCAAAAACATCCAATCAAAATTTTGAGATAGCCATTTTGTTCAGCTTAGTTAATTTCCAGATAGAAAATATATTTTGAGGAGGATACTCCCCCACAACCTTCAGGGCAATGGTTTTAAGTTATGCCCTGGGGGCATATAAGGTTTTTATAGAAGGCGTTCTCGTAGAAACTTCAAAACAGGCTCATTTGATTGGAAATTAAAGGGTTACTGCCCTTTTTAATAGTTGAAAGTGATTGGAGTGCAACTAGCCCCCCCCCTCCTGATGCCCATCATTTCCCCAAACACATCCAATCAAAATTTCGAGATTGCCATTTTGTTCAGCGTAGTAGATTATCAGATAGAAAATATGTTTTTGAGGAGGACACTCCCCCACTACCCTCAGGGCAAGGGTTTAAAGTTATGCCCTGGGGGCCTATAAGGTTTTTATAGAAGGCGTTGTGGTAGAAACTTCAAAAAAGGCTCATTCGATTGGAAATTAAAGGGCTAGTGCCCTTTTTAATAGTCGAAAGTGATTGGAGTGTAACTAGACCCCCCCCCCCACGCTGATCATTTCCCCAAACACATCCAATAAAAATGTTGTTCAGCGTAGTTGATTTCCAGATAGAAAATATATTTTTGAGGAGGACACTCCCCCAAAACCCTCAGGGCAAGGGTTTTAAGTTATGCCCTGGGGGCATATAAGGTTTATATAGGTGTTGTCGTAGAAACTTCAAAACAGGCTCATTCGATTGGAAATTAAAGGGCTAGTGCCCTTTTTAATAGTCGAAAGTGATTGGAGTGCAACTAGCCCACTCCCCCCGACGCCCATCATTTCCTCAAACACATCCAATCAAAATTTTGAGACAGCCATTTTGTTCAGCGTAGTTGATTTCCAGATAGAAAATATGTTTTTGAGGAGGACACTCCCCCACAACCTTCAGGGCAAGGGTTTTAAGATATAACCTGGGGGCATATAAGGTTTTTATAGAAGGCGTTGTCGTAGAAACTTCAAAAAAGGCTCATTCGATTGGAAATTCAAAGGGCTAGTGCCCTTACTAATAGTCGAAAGTGATTGGAGGGCACCTAGCCCCCCCCCCACGCCCGGCATTCCCCCAAACACCTCCAATCAAAATTTTAAGATAGCCATTTCGTTCAGCATAGTTGATTTCCAGATAGAAAATATATTTTTGAGGAGGAAAATCCTCCACAACCCTCAGGTCAAGGGTTTTAAGTTATGCCCTGGGGGCATATAAGGATTTTATAGAAGACGGTGTCGTAGAAACCGTAAAGCGTCAATGGGGCAGTAGGTTTTAGGCTTCTGCAGTGAGGCGATACCCAAACTCTTGTTTGTAGTTATTTTAATTCGATTCAAACTTGATTTGCATATTCAATTTAAGTTTCACTCGTTTTAAGATTTATTTATTCATTTACATTAATATATATTGTATATATTGTATGTCCAAAATTGTTCTATGCAATTAAATAATAACAATATATTTCTTGATGAGTGTGCATAGCTGGGGAAATGTCAGGTGACTTGGTTTTGTGGAAAGTTGTTAGTAGTAGTAATAGTCAAGGCTGTCTTCATGAAAAGAATTGAAAGGTTTAAATTCCCCCAAGCGAAATGTTTGTCAAACTCGTAAAAACGTAATAAAAATACATAAAAATACACTTTTGACGTTTTGTTTAATTTCCATGCTGCCTCTCCCCCCTCACAAAAAAAATTACCCCGCTCCACTGAACTAAAATCCATGATACGGCACTAGTAGTAGTAAGAATTTCAATTTCTAATTAAGACCAGTCATTTTTTTTTTATTATTATTATTAAGCCTAGTTACCCACTGTACATTTTGAATTAAGACCCATTATTAGATTTATTCTTTTTACGTGTGCTGACTGGAATGCCCAATATTTGCATTCGGATTTTAAGTTTATACTATTTGACCGAAAAATTAAAAATGAAAAAATACTGAAAATGATTTAAAAAAAAGAATACGATGATGTTGAAAAGAAATAAATGTTATGTTTTTATTACAGAATTTACATTCAGAATTAATTGATGTAGATGTAGAGTAGATCTTAACAGCCACCCCCACCCCATCCTTTGAAAAAAATCTTTATATTACAGAAAATAAAAGATAGTTATAATTTTTTGGTATTAAAAAAAACCAAGTAGGCATCTGCCCTCCTCCCTAACAAAAGAATCAAAAGAACCAAAAAATCATATATAGCTTACACTCTATACCGTATGTCTTAACTTTTCTTGATTTCGTTAAGTTCAAATATAAGTAAAACCAGTAACTCGAAACCTAACTGAAAGTAAGGTAAGAATTTGTCAATGAAACGTTATTTATTTTATATTTTAAATTTAATCCTGGAATAAATACCGGAGATCAATGCACTGTTTTCACATTCAAATCATTGTCCAATATGCCGTAAATTATTCCAAAGAAATGAATAAGAATCAAAAATCAGAATTTAAGAAAATGAAACTAAAATAGTGAAAATTTTTAGTTTATTTAGCAGTAACAGAGGTCTTTAAACTCCCCCTCCGCCCGAAGTTTCCACTAACCGTCGGAAAATTTCCCCCGTAAAATAGCCGATCGTAAAATCTCCCAAATTTCCTGTCATAAAAAAAGCCTAGACCAGAAGTACTCGCGAGAATTAAGAGGGAGTAAATAGCAACCCCCCCACCCCCTCCACCCCTTCCTTTGAACTAATTCTGTTTACACCTGAAGGCCCAACGAAAGTTAGAATGTTTTGGTATTAACAAAAACCTATTAGGCTTTGTTATCCTCCCTAACACGGAAAGAAACAGAGTGTAAGGCATTGGCAGATCCCCGGGAGGGGAGAGGGAGTGCCCCCTTAACATTGTCTAAAGTACTGTAACTTACGTAATTAATGCTAGATTGCGTTAATTAAACTTGCTCCTAACGCAAGTTTATCGGATCAACCTATTTTGCCCCCCCCCCCTAAAAAAATCCTGGATCCGCCCCTGGTGTAAGGGCACTATAAATTTTAATTTGTAATTAAATGAACCCCGTTCCAAAGTTTATGCGACCACCTCTTCCACATAAATTGCCCCAGGAAAAATAAATAAGTATTAATTCATTGAACCTTTATGGCTCTTTACTTAAGTAACGCTATAGCATTGCTTCTTACCTAAAAAGTTGAGTAGAAATTTCAGCTTCCATTTTATGAATATTCGAAATTATCTGAGGGAATATGTTTGCGGGAAGATATTTCACGTCTGGGAAATTTCTGCTGGGTGGAACCTAACGCGGGGGCATTGTCAGCAGGAAAAGAAAATGTTCTCGGAGGGGAGAGGATTTCCTAGGGGTGTGTTCTTCAAATGTGAATTATTCAGGGGGGGGGGGGTGACTAAACCCATTCGATAATATTCTAAATTTTACATCTGAAAGTAACGGGAATAAAGAATCAATGGAAATGTCAGAGATAGCACTTCAGGTTCCTTTAGACGATTATTTTCGTGTCTTTTGAAAAAAGATATTTTCAAAAGACAGATTATTTTCATTTGTATTACTTTCTCTGTGGCTGCTCAATTATGCATGTGAGGGGGGAGACTTCTCCCCACCACTGTTTACGCTAAGGTTTCAATATTTATCTCAAGGCTTAAAAATGAACGCAATGCGATAAAAGTAAAACTCAAAATAACATATATAGAATAGTATATGCATGTAACACGGAACAATTAATCAAAATTGCATATTATGAGTTGAGGCTCATCAAACAGTTCGTGGTAACGAACTGAAAGTAAGGAGCGACCCGGCTCAATGGTAACCGAAACTCTAGAAAACGGGTTTTTGATACCAATAGATATATCAAAAGAATCAGATTTCAATGCTGATTTCAAATATATAACTTTCATCAAGTTTAGCGCTACCCATCAAAAGTTACGCGCCTGAGAAAATTTGGCTGATTTTCAAAAAAGGGGGAAAGACCCCCTAAAAGTTATAGAACCTTAATGAAAATCACACCATCATATTCAGCGTATCATAGAACCCTACTGTATAGGTTTCAAGCTCCTATCTACAAAAATGTGGAATTTTGCATTTTTTGCCAGAATAAAGATCACGGATGCGTTTTTATTTGTTTTTTTTTTTTTTTTTTTTTTTTGTTTTTTTTTACCAGGGGTGTTCGTATCGACCCATTGGTCCTACAATATCGTGAGAGGGCTCATTGGAACGGAAATTAAAAGTTCTAGTGCCCTTTTTAAGTGACCAACAAAAATGGAGGGCAACTAGGCTCCCTCCCACGCCCATTTTTTTCCCAAAGTCACCCGATCAAAATTTTGAGATAGTAATTTTTTTCAGCATGGTCAAAAATATGATAAAAATGTCTTTTGGGATGACTTGATCCCCCAAAGTACCCAGAGGGAGGGCTAAAAGATATGAACTTTACTCAATGTTAACATATAGTATTGGTTATTCGGAAGTATACAGAAGTTTTCAGGAGGTGATTTTTTCTGCTAGTGGGAGGGAAGGAGTGGGTCGGGGGTTATATTGGAGGATCTGTTCATGAAGGAGGTTTTCATGGGGGAAGGGAAATCGCCATGAAGGGGGCGCCGGACTTGCCAGCATTATTTATTGGTTATTGGGAAGTATACAACCATTTTCAGGAAGGATTTTTTCTGGAGGGGGGGCTAGAGGAGGGAGTGACTCTGGAGAATATTTCCATGGAGGATGTTTCTTTGGGGTATGGGACATTTCTATGAAGGGGGCGCCGGATTTCCAAGTATTATTTTAAAAACGATCAGAAATCAAATAAAAAAAAACCAAGTTTTTTCAACTGAAATGTAAGAAGGAATATTAGAGCTTAAAACGAACAGAAATTATAACGTATGTGAGGGGGTTCTCCCCCAAGTCAATAACTCCCTCTTTACGCTACAGTTTTTTTTTAGTGCTTTCAAAAGAGCTATCTATTCTAATTAAACGGCCTTTGTGATTCAGGGGTTTGTGAATCAAATTTTTTTTTAACTTTTAACGTAAAGAGCGTGGTATTGACTAAGGGGAGAACCCCCTCATATACATAATAACATATACGTAATAAAAAAAACAATAAAAAAACAAGCGATACGGCTCAATAGTAATCGAAACTTTTAAAAACGGAATTTTAATGTCAATAAATGTATCAAAAGAATGTGTTTATAATGCTGATTCTAAATATATAAATTTTATTAAGTTTAGTATTACTCATCAAAGGCTACAAGCCTGAGGAAATTTACTCGATTTTTTAAAGAGGGGGGAAACATCCCCTACAAGTGAAAGAATTTTAATGAAAATCACACCGTCAGATTCAGCGTATCAGAAAACCCTATTACATAGGTTTCAAGCTCATATCTGCAAAAATCTGCAACTTTGCATTTTTGCCAGAAGAAAAATATACGAATATAGAAGTTAGTTACGTAAGTTAGTTTGTAAAGACATCCATTTAGCAAAATAAAAGTAAAATTTTTATGCAAATAAAAGCTGCATTAACTAAAAAACGATCAGAAATTAAATAAAAAAAACAAGTTTTTTAAACTGAAAGTAAGGAGCGACATTAAAACTTAAAACGAACAGAAATTATTCCGTATATGAAAGGGGCTGTCCCCTCCTCAACGCCTCGCTCTTTATTCTGTATATGAAAGGGGCTGTCCCTCCTCAACGCCTCGCTCTTTACGCTAAAGTTTTTTATTGTTTAAAAAAAAAATTGTGAGACAGAGTCAAACTTTAGCGTAAAGAGCGAGGCGTTGAGGAGGGAACAGCCCCTTTCATATACGGAATAAAGAGCGAGGCGTTGAGGAGGGGACAGCCCCTTTCATATACGGAATAATTTCTGTTCGTTTTAAGTTTTAATGTCGCTCCTTACTTTCAGTTTAAAAAACTTGTTTTTTTTTATTTAATCCAAATCATGGGCCAGGGGGCTCACCATTCCACAATCTATGAAAGCAACATAGCAATAACTAAAAATATAAAGTATTTTTGAGTACAACTTCCACAACTCAAACGGTCCAACATTCTACCGCCCAAAGAGTCTGTCTAATCTCCTAAATCTGAAACGGAGGACATAAGTGAAGTTCTGCCCCGTATTGGATGAGTCTCCAACCTCACCCTCCCCCTCTCCTACTGTCTACGCTAAAGTTTGCTTCTTTATGCCAACTTCGCTGCCCCCGCTCCAAAGACTTTAATAAGGTAAAGTGTCGTATGGGAAGAATACATAGTAAATCTATTATAAAATACTAAAGATTACAGCCATACTTAAAATAAGGTTAAAATACATACTTTGCGATAAATGCTAAATTATTTTGGCACAAAAAATCAGAAAAACGGTCTAATCAAAACGATGCTGTTCTTTCTGCATCAACAAATGGAATAACCTAGCAAGATCCATTCATTGTTGCGTGAAAAAATCAGGTTTGATTTTTCAGAGGCATGTAAATTAAGCTGTCTGTAGTAAAAGCCACGAGGATTCAATTTTTTATTATTGTTAATTTAAAAAAAACTTTATATTAAAATAGTTTTTCTAAGAAGGCTAAAAAGACATATTGAACTCCCGATCTGCAAAAGTTAATGCTTAGTATATTGAATACTCAAAAAGACCAGAGATTGCTATTAAAGAATAAACAAAGCCCTAGAGGAAGAGAAATTAAGATTAACTATCTTACAAACATAAAGACAACCGGTGCAAACATATATAAATGAATAAATCTTATATAGCTTCAATATTTTTTATTACTTTCCCCCCAGAGCTGCTTTATATGCAAGGGGTAAAAATACCATTTTGTTAAAAATAGTTGAAAGGCTAAGTAACAAAACTCTGGCGTCGACAAAATCCCCCAGGGCCCAGGGGCAGGAAGGGATTCTCATATAAACTTCAGAGAGGACTCATTTGATTGGAAATTGGAAGTTCTAGTCCAGCTCTTAAGAGTCAATATTAATCGAAGGGCAAATAACCCCCCGCCCCCAAACGCCATTTTTCCCCACCCCTTTCTTTGAACTAATTCGGTTTATACCTGAAGGTCGAATTAGAGTTAAAATTTTTTGGTATTAACACACACCTATTAGGCATCTGCTCTCCTCCCTAACAAGGAAAGAAACAGAGAGTGTAAGGCAGTGGCGGATCCAGGGGAGGGGAAACTCCCCCACAATCCTCAAGGCAAGGGTTTTAAGTTATACCCTGGGGACATATAAGGTTTTTATAGAAGGCGTTGTCGTAGAAACTTCAAAAAGGGCTCATTCGATCGGAAATTCAAGGTGATAGTGCCCTTTTTTATAGTTGAAAGGGATTGGACGGCAACTACCCCCCCCCCCTCGTGCGCCCCCTGTTTTCCCAAATACCTTACATAAAAATATTGAGATAGCCATTTAATTAAACATGTTTTAAGTTTTGGAAATTAGGTCTTTGAGGATGACAACTCCCCCACAGCCCTCAGGGCAAGGGTTGTAATTTAAGGATTCTCCGAATCCTTCCCATTATTTCTTATGGAAGGGATGCTCGTATACACTATAGAGAGGGCTCATTTGACTGAAAATTGAAAGTTCTTGTTCACTTTTTAAGAGTCAAAAGAGATTGGAGGGTAACTAGCCCCCCTCCTCCAAGCCCTAAATGCATCAGATAAAAATTTTGAGATAGACATTTTGTTAAAATAGTTCAGGGTTCTGATAACAAAAAACTCCGGTGTCGACACAGCCCACCAGGGCCCGGTGGTAGGTGTTTTAAGTTATGCCCTGGGGCATAACTTATTAAGGGGGGTTTATAACTTATGGGAAGGGGTTTTATATGGGAAGAACACATAGGAAATCTATTATAATTATCCAACTATAAGGTTAAAATTCATACTCTGTGATAGATGCAAAATAGTTTTGGCACAAAAAATCCTATTAAGGTCAATTCCAAACAGCCGTGATCCCTTTGTGTGAGCAAGTGAAATGGTCTAAACTCCCTTATTGGAGCTATTTTTTCAATCCATTCATTGTTGTCAATCGCTGTCTACAAGTTATGCAAGCTGTCTATTGTTCATATATAATGTTTTTATCAAAGAGGTAATCGTATAGACTTTGATAAAATCCTCGTTCGATTCAGATTGAAAGTTGTAGATCCTTTTTTTAAAGTCAAGATTAATCGGACAGTAAGTACCCCCCCCCCCCCTCCATGCCATAAAAACTTGAAACTTTTTGCAATCAAAAACAAACAAAAATTAATTTAAAAAAAAACATTCCAAAAAATAAGTTTTTCAAAGAAAAGTAAAGGCAATTTTAAACTTAAGCTCAGTTTATACGAATACCTGTTAAACTTAATACTCAAAATGAACAGAAATGACTATTAAAGAATAAATGAAACCCAAAACGAACAGAAATTAAATAAACAATCATAGCAAAAAACATACAACAATTAATAATATAAATGAATAAATATATCTTAAAGAGAGTAATTCTTGTATTTAATATGAAAATCAATCTTAAAACGAAAACAAATATTTTGCTATTAAAGTATAAATTAAACTTAAAACGAATAGAAATTAAATAAACAATCAATGCGAACAAACATACAATATATATTAATATAAATGAATAAATAGATCTTAAAACGAGTGAAACTGAAAAAGAATATGGAAATCCAGTTTGGATCGAATAAAAATAACTACAAAGAAGAGTTTGGGTATCGCCTCACTGCAGAAGCCTAAAACCTACTGCGTCATTGGCGCTTTACTGAAAACGAATTATATTACAAATGTTTTCTTTTGTACTTAATATTGAAAATAAATATTAAAATTACAGTAAATCTTTGAACTGATGAGCTTTCAGCAATTAATATCATTATGCATCAAATATTCAGTTTAATTTGTTAGTTCTTTTCAAGATTGGTCAAGACAAATATAGTTTCACTACAACAAAATTTGGATACTGCCCTCTTCTTTAACTGTAATTAAATAAAAAAAACAAGTTTTTTTAACTGAAAGTAAGGAACGACGTTAAAACTTAAAACGAACAGAAATTATTCCGTATATGAAGGGGGCTGTCCCCTCCTCAACGCCTCGCTCTTTACTATAAATTTTTTTTTTTTTTTAAAAAAATAGTCTTGTGAGAAATTCAAACTTTAGCGTAAAGAGCGAGGCGTTGAGGAGGTGACAGCCCCTTCATATACGGAATAATTTCTGTTCGTTTTAAGTTTTAACGTCGTTCCTTACTTTCAGTTAAAAAAACTTGTTTTTTTTATTTAATTTTTGAACGTTTTTGAATTAATGCAGGTTTTGATTTTGGCTCACCGTACATGAATAATTAAAACAAAATTTGCATATTATATTTGGTTAAATGGCTTTCTCGAAACTTGTTTAATTTTATTTACGAACGTTTTTATTAGTAATAAATATACGTAACTTAGAATTAACTTACGTAACGAACTTCTATATTCATAAATTTTTAACACGTATATTAGAGGGTTCGCCCCCTAGTCAATACCCTGCTCTTTAAACTATGTTCGAATTTTTTCCAGTTCTTTAAAAATGACCTCTTAATCACAATCAGTTGATCAGTTGAAAAACTTGTTTTTTTTTATTTAATTCCTGATCTTTTTCTTTAATAATGCTGGGAAATCCGGCGCCCCCTTCATAGCAATGTCCCTTCCCCCATGAAAACTTCCTTCATGGAAAGATCCTTCCATATAGCCCCCGACCCTCTCCTTCCCCCACCTACCAGAAAAAATCTCCTCTTAAAAAGTCTGTATACTTCCCAATAACCAATACTATATGTTAACATTGAGTAAAGTTCATAACTTTCAGCCCTCCCCCTGGGGACTTTGGGGGATCAAGTCATCCTAAAAGACATTTTTATCATATTTTCGACCATGCTGAACAAAATGGCTATCTCAAAATTTTGATCGGTTGACTTTGGGAAAAAAATGAGCGTGGGAGGGGGCCTAATTGCCCTCGATTTTTTTTGGTCACTTAAAAAGGGCACTAGAACTTTCAATTTCCGTTCGAATGAGCCCTCCCACGATATTCTAGGACCACTGGGTCAATACGATCACCACTGGGAAAAAAAACAACAAACAAACAAACAAATAAACAAACAAATAAACACGCATCCGTGATCTTTCTTCTGGCAAAAAATGGAAAATTCCACATTTTTGTAGATAGGAGCTTGAAACCTCTACAGTAGGGTTCTCTGATACGCTGAATATGATGGTGTGATTTTCATTAAGGTTCTATAGCTTTTAGGGGTCTTTCTTCCTTTTTTCGAAAATCAGCCAAATTTTCTCAGGCACGTAACTTTTGATGGGTTAGATTAAACTTAATGAAACTTATATATTTGAAATCAGAATTAAAATCTGATTCTTTTGATGTATCTATTGGTATCAAAATCTCGTTTTTTAGAGTTTCGGTTACCATTGAGCCGGGTCGCTCCTTACTTAAAGTTCGTTACCACGAACTGTTTGAAAACCTAAAGCCTTCTGCGTCATTGGTGCTTGACTGAAAATGAATTACTCGTTTATTACAAATTTATTCTTTTCCACTTCTTACAGCATTGAAAATGAAAATAAAAATTACAGTGAAAAAAAATCTTGAACTGATGGATCTTTCAACAATTAATATCATCATATATCTAATGTTCAATTTGATTTTGTTTATACTTTCCAAGACTGTTCAAGACTCATATAGTTTTGCCTTTTTTTTTAACTCTGGCATTATTTTCTAACTAATCGTGTTAGTTTGTTGTGAAAACATTCTATAGCTTCTAGGCCTTTCTATTTCAACGAAAAGCTGCGCCTTAAACTTTGTGGGACATGCTTTTTATTGTATGAAACACCAAAATATAATAAAATGTGAAGTTTCAGAGTGTTCCACCACTCACGAGCAAGTGCCATTGGTATTTTTGAATCCGCATGGTCAATTTAGGGGGTGGAGGGTAGGCTAATTCTCATAGCAGCCCCATTCCGTCGTGGTATGATTCACATTTTCAACACCTGGCGTGCGGACTATCATATAATCTACCAAGCATACAACTACCCCAAATCAGTATCAATAAATAAATGAAACCCAAAACGAACAAAAATTAAAATAAATACTAGATTCAAACTCAAAACGAGCATAAATTAATGTGAGTAGGGTTCAAAACCCCTGTGCTTTCTAAAAGCCAGAATATAATTTGTACTTTACTGAAAAAAAATTCAAATGAGTTTACTGAAAAAAAATGTGCATTGTCAATTTAATATACATATGCTGATATTTATTCCCTAAAATCTTAATTAATTTTTGATTTCTTAAAGTTGCAAAAATAAAAACATTTCAAAGAGTTGTTTTCAGTAAAGCGCCGACGCACTAGGTTTTAGGCTTCTGCAGTGAGGCGATACCCAAACTCTTGTTTGTAGTTATTTTTATTCGATTCAAACTTGATTTGCATATTCTTTTTAAGTTCCACTCGTTTTAAGATTTATTTATTCATTTACATTAATATATATTGTATGTTTGTTCGCATTGATTGTTTATTTAATTTCTGTTCGTTTTAAGGTTCATTTATACTTTAATAGCAAAACATTTTTTTTGTTTTAAGCATGATTTGCATGTTCAATTTAAGAATTATTCGCTTTAAGATCTATTTATTCGTCTATATTATTACTTCTTGTATGTTTTTCGCTATGATTGTTTATTTGGTTTCGGTCCGTTTTGGGCTTCATTTATTCTTCAATAATAATTTCTGGTCGTTTTGAGTTTGAATTTTAACAGGTATTCATATCATCTGAGCTTAAGTTTAAAATGGCCTTTACTTTTCTTTGAAAAACTTATTTTTTGGAAAGTTTTTTTTTAATTAATCATCAATAAAAAGGACCCACAGCGTGAATCAAAACCCTTTCCCATAATTGGCAGATTTTCCTACCAGATTGAAACGTTTTCTTTAATATTATAAATTGTGTTTGTACGTCTGAAGTTCGAAAAATTTACTGAATTTAAAGCTTTTAATTGACTTGACAATTATAATTATTGCAAAATTACACGTAAGAGAATAGTGAATCCTAACTATCATAGGCAGGGCAATAGCGCTGCCTAAGTAAAGAGTGATGTGGGCTCAATGTATTGTCTATTTATTTTTTCGGGGGTTTATTTGTTTGGTTTAGACCAGGGCACTTCGTATAGAAGGAGTTGTCGTAGATACTTCGAAAGGAGCTCATTTGATTGGAAATTGCAAGTTCTAATGCCATTTTTAATAGTCAAAAGTGATTGGAGGAGAACTAGCCCCTCCCCCCAACCACGCCATGTGCCTCGTTGCTATCGAAGTGTCTAAACGAGTTCTGTTATTAAAGCGGCAGATTGTTCGGGGATCTCCTTTGATTTTGACAGCTAATAAGCGCAAGCAATATTCCGAAATCTACACTTTTTGATTACGCTGAAGGAGCCTGTATACAAGGGGGGCATGCGCCTTTGCTTGGATATGAATTCGAAGGTAAACTAGCAAAATGGGTCATGCATAGGATAAACGAAGGTATGTAAGTTTCGCCAGTGATGTTACGAGAAACAGTTTATAGTATTGCAAAAGTGTTCGGCAAATGTTCGGGTGCTAATGGTATTTCATCAAGTACATGGACTAAAATACTTTTCCACCACCACCCTGAAGTACAGGAAAATGGGTATGAAACTACCAATGATAGTCCAGGTTTGGTAGTATTTCTAGGAACCCTCCATACGACAGACCTCTTTTGCATATGGAAAGATGTTGTTGATACGAAAGATTGTTTAAATAATTATCGTTTTTCTCCTGATAATTATCGGAAATCACTAGCTTGTATTTTACCTACTTGACTTGAACATGGCGTAGAGTCAACAAACCCGATGCAGAACTATTTATTACAAGTATTCAAATTTGTTTTGTTAATATAGCATATTGTTTTGCATTTAATCACTTGTATCTTGACGATAATTTGTGTATGATGTGGCAAAAAAAATAATTGAAAACAGTCTTATAAACGTGAATGGGGATTTCTTGACTTTCAGGGGTATTTTCCCCCTATTTAACGAATCAGGCTAATTTTCTCAGTCTCGTAACTTTTGATGGGTAACACTAAACTTTATGAATCCTATATATTTGAAATCTGCAAATTAAGTTGATTTTTTTATTTATCTATTGATATCAAAATTCGGCTTTTTAGAGTTTCGGTTTCTATTAAGCCGAGCCGCTCCTTACTTTCAAGTTCGTTACCACGAAAATGTTTAATATATTCGTTTTGAAAGTAATGACAAGTATGGAAATGCGTGAAACCGTGTCCGTATATTACTGCAAATACTTGTTACTGTCGTACATAGTATAAAATACAATAAATGCTAGTGCAAATATTTACAAAACTATCAAGAGCGCTTGAATATTTTTAAAGCCAGTTTAAATAAATCCATATTAAAAAATTTTGAACAGATTATCTACACTGAAACCGAAAAATATACATGAAACTATTTTGAAAATTATGTCACTTGATGACTGTTTAATTATAGTTGGAAAAAAATATCAAAATTGGTAAATCTTTTTTAATAAAATGGTGAAATATTATCAGTGACAAAACAAAACAGAAAATAGACTAGAAAAAAAAACGTTAAAAGAAAAAAAACACTATAAACAAAAATAGAAAAATCACATTTTTAGTCTCTATATTATATGTCATTTTTTAAAACTTAATTTTGTCCATTGTCTTATTAAACAATTTTAGCCATTTTCAGTATGTTTTCATTTCTATTGTAAATAGAGACACAGTATGGTTTAGAACTTGCTTATAGTCAAATCCTACAGTTTTTTGCCGCCATTTGGGTGTCCCGCAGCAAAACATAGTTCGACACAAATTTTATACAAATTAATTTTTATTTTATCTAAACATCCCCCCAAATACTCTTGGAAAGTATCCTCTTAATGCATTTAGCCTCAACACAAAATTAGCAGTCGTAGTAGTAGAAATAGTAGCAATAGTGGTAATACGCACATATTGCCTTTTGGCTAGTTCAACTTTCCCGTTGAGGTGAACTGAAAGTTTCAACATAATATTCTAAGCCATTGGATTTTTATGTTGAATTTTTATTATCCATATTTTGTTGGGTTTTTTTTTTACTTTAATTTAACGATTAATCTTGACGCATCAAAACTAATGACTAAATCGGAACTTTTTTGTGTACTATGCATTGTGAGACAAGAAGAAGTATATCCTGGGTATAAAACTAAATTCAATGATTTTCTACAATTCAATAAAACGCATACCAAAATACTAAAGCATAGAATATATGTCCAACAGAAAATGGGTAAAAATCTGGAAGAAAATAAATTTTACAATTCAATAAATTATATTTCTTCACCTGTTGCACCCGTTCTAAAAATGACAAAAATCACTATTTTGCAACATCCAGAAAAATTTAAAAATCAGATACAAGTTTATGACAGATTATGGACAAATTTTTTGTGACGTTTTTGAGAAAGCAATTCATGTATCATAGGCTGCGCTCATTTATTAAAATACCAAGACAGAGAAATTGAAATCAGATTGTTCGGATTGGTTGATTAAAAACTTAAATAGCCATATGGATTTATATCAAAAATTAAATGAAAAAAAACAAATTTTTTCAACTGAAAACAAGGAGCAACAGTAAAACTTAAAACGAACAGAAATTATTACGTATACGAGGGCGGTTGCTTCTCCTCAACACATCGCTCTTTACGCTAAAGTTTTTTAGTACTTTTAAAAAGAGCTTCTTATTGTTCTAATTCAACGACATTGTGATTCAGGAGTCGTTCTTAAAGAATTAGGACAGAGTTCAATATTTAGAATAAAGAGCGAGATGTTGAGGAGTAGCAACCTCTCTCATATACGCAATAATTTCTGTTCGTTTTAAGTTTTATTGTTACTCCTTACTTTCAGTTGAGAAAACTTTCTTTTTTTATTTAATCTCTGATTGTTTTTTAAATAATGCCAGGAAGTTTGGCTAACCTCCGCGGAAAAATCCCTCCTCATCTCGGAATCATTCTCCAGACAATTCAATCCTGGTGAAAATTTACCCAGACAAATTACCCTTAATATCTCCAAAATTGAGTCGGCAATGAGAAGGCAAGACATAAGAAGAATTTTGTATCGAAATTCTAGCCGATCCCGCCAGTGTAAAATTTTCCCTGAAAAATACAACCGCTGGAGATTTCCCTCCCCGTGTAAACTATTCCTCGTGGAAAATCCCACCTACAGAAAATCCCCCCTCACCCGAAAAATGCATGCATACTTCCCAATAAAAAATACTATACGTAAACAATGAGCAAATTTTGCAACTTAAAGACCTTTCTCGAAGGACTTGAGGGGGGCATGATATTTCCAAAGGTATAGTTATTTGGTCTTTCAACTAGGCTAAATAAAATGGCTATCTAAAAATTTTGATCAGACGATTTTGAGAAAAAAGGGGCCTGGGAAGTAGAATAGTTGCCCACCAATCTTTTTTATCACTTAAAAAGGGCATTAGAAATTTTAATTTCCGCTCGAATGAGCCCTTTCCAATATCCTAGAACCATTGGGTCAATTCTATAACCCTTGGAAAAAAAAAACACGCATTCGTGATCTTTCTTCTGGCAGAAAATAAAAAATTTCACATTTTTGCAGATAGGAGCTTGAACCCTCTACGATATAGCTCTCTGATATGCTTAATCTATTGGTGTGATTTTCATTAAGATTTTATCAATTTTAGAGGGTGTTCTCTCTTTTTTTCGAAAATCAGGCAAATTTTCTTAGGTTCGTAACCTTTGAGGGTAAAATTAAACTTATTGAAAGTTATATACTTGAAATAAAAATAATACACCAATTCTCTTGATGTATCTATTGGTATCAAAATTCCGGCTTTTATAGTTTCAGTTGCTGTTGAGTCTAGTGACTCCTTACTCTAAAGTTCGTTACCATAAACTGTTCGATTATTTTAAACCTGGAAATGCAATGTTCAATGTAAAGCGTTTAAAGTGTTTACGCCGGTTTTCAGTTTCTTGTAGAATCGGGTTCAAAATAAAATGTGTGTTTAAAATCTATCAAAAAATGGACAAAATTATATGGCACCAAGACTTTAAAAAGTGTAGCATTACTTTGATGGATTAGTCGTCTTTAAAAATAAATTTATTTAAAAAACTTTTTTCCAGAAAACAAGTTCTTCAGAGAAAAATACAGAGCTCCACTAAGCCAAAAATGAACAGAAATAAAGGCAAGTAACCTTCCAAGCGTGAAACTACCACCGATCACCATCAATAAATAAATAAAACTCAAAACGAACAGAAATTACAATAAATAGTCGAGTGAAACTCAAAACGAGCAAAAATTAATATGAGTAGTGATGACAACCCTCATGCCTTCTCAAGACAAGAACATAATTGGCATAACTTGCAGTTCATATAAATAAAATATATAAAAAACTATAATGACGTTAAGGAATAAATTTTAAAATATGTATATTGAATACGCTTTAAGTTTGAAGCTATCATGAGTTCCCGTCTTACACCAGTGCTGCCATCTACAATTGAGTCTAACGGTACCTAACCGCATAGACAATGTTATTGATCCACGAAGGGGGACAGGTTTCCGAGAAATTGATTTGCATAATCGAGGGAAGAGAATTTCTGAGAAATTGATTTGCATAATCGGCGGGGAATGTATTGATCGAGTCTAACGGAATTAGAAATGACATCACTTGTTTCCTAGGAATTATGCAGGACTCTAAAGAGATAGAAATTCCATTTTTAAATATGGCTTCTTTGGTCTTTAGTGACAGAGATAAATTAATATTCTATTTTTAAATATGGATTCTCCGATCTTTAGGTCAGAGAGATAAATTGATATTCTATCGAAACCATAATAGTGTAGCTAGGAACATCTTAGAGATGAAGAGATTAACGCGGGAATTTTTTCCAGGGAATTTCAAATGTGACAGTGCAGGGATGCCAAAACAAAAGGAACACGCAATAAATTATGTTTAGGGATTATTTGGGCGAAACCGTTTGAGACATTTTAGGGGATTATTTGGGTGAAACCGTTTGAGACATTTTAGAAGATGATTTAGGCGAAACCGTTTGAGACATTTTAGAAGATGATTTTAGAAGATGATTTAGAAGATGATTTGGGGTAAAACTCTGTGGTCGTAATAATACACAAGTTCCATTTGAACAGTTTTGTGAGGTCCCCTACCCCAACCCCAAAAGGGCCCCCCATCCCCAACCCCAAAGGGCCCCCTGGCCTCAAAGGCCCCCAGGCCCCTCTGTGCCCCCAGTGCCCCCCCCCCCCGGGGCCCTAAAGGCCCCCCGGGGCCCCACATATTTTTTTTTACTTTTTTCAATCAATTTGTTTGTATGTCTGGGTTGATGTTTACAAGTCCAACTATTTGTCTTTGTTGGTTTGAATGTCTAAAGTGTCTGTCTTTCTCTGTTTGTGTGTCTGATTCTATTTGTTTGCATGTCTAGGTTGGTGTTTGCAAGTCCAAGAATTTGTCTTTGTTGGTTTGAATGTCTAAAGTGTCTGTCTTTCTCTGCGTGTGTGTCAGATTCTATTTTTTTGCATGTCTGGGCTAGTGTTTGTAAGTCCAAGTATTTGTCTTTGTTGGTTTGAATGTCTAAAGTGTCTGTTTTTCTCTGTTTGTGTGTTTGATTCTATTTGTTTGCATGTCTGGGTTGGTTTTTTCAAGTCCAAGAATTTGTATTGATTGGTTTGAATGTCTAAAGTGTCTGTCTTTCTCTGCTTGTGTGTTTGAATTTATTTGTTTGCATTTCTGTTTCGGTTTTTTCTTGTCCTAGAATTTGCCTTTGTTGGTTTGAATGCCTAAAGTGTCTGTCTGGCTCTGTTTGTGTGTCCTATTCTATCTGTTGGCTTAACGGGGTAAGTGTCGACAGGACCGTGTAATTGTTTTTGGGGTTAGTAGAGTCAGTTGTGTCTGTGGTTCACCGTTTGTGTGTCTGTTTGTATATGTTTGCATGTCTGGGTTGGTGTTTGAAAGTCCAACTATTTGTCATTGTTGGTTTGAATGTCTAAAGTGTCTGTCTTTCTCTGTTTATGTGTCTAATTCTATTTGTTTGCATGTCTGGTTTGTGTTTGCAAGTCCAAGAATTTGTCTTTGTTGGTTTTAATTTCTAAAGTGTCTGTCTTTCTCCGTTTGTGTGTCTGATTCTATTTGTTTTCATGTCTGGGTTGGTTTTTTCAAGTCCAAGAATTTGTCTTGATTGGTTTGAATGTCTAAAGTGTCTGTGTTTCTATGTTTGTGCGTCTGATTCTACCTGTTTTCATGTCTGGGTTGGTGTTTGCATGTCCAAGTATTTGTCTTTGTTGGTCTGAATGTCTAATGTGTCTGTCTTTCTCTGTTTGTGTGTCTGAATCTGTTTGTTTTCATGTCTGTGCTGGTGTTTGCATGTCAAAGAATTTGTGTTTGTTGGTTTGAATGTCTAAAGTGTCTGTCTTTCTCCATTTATGTGTCTGATTCTATTTGTTTACATGTCTGGGTTGGTGTTTGCAAGTCCAAGTATTTGTCTTTGTTGGTTTGAATGTCTAAAGTGTCTGTCTTTCTCTGTTTTTGTGTCTAATTCTATTTGTTTGCATGTCTGGTTTTGTGTTTGCAAGTCCAAGAATTTGTCTTTGTTGGTTTTAATGTCTAAAGTGTCTGTCTTTCTTAGTTTGTGTGTCTGATTCTATTTGTTTGCATGTCTGGGTTGGTGTTTGCAAGTCCAAGAATTTGTCTTTGTTGGTTTGAATGTCTAAAATGTCTGTCTTTCTCTGTTTTTGTGTCTGATTCTATTTGTTTGTATGTCTGGGTTGGTGTTTGCAAGTCCAAGTATTTTTCCTTGTTGGTTAGAATGTCTAAAGTGTCTGTCTTTCTCTGTTTGTGTGTCTGATTCTATTTGTTTGCATGTCTGGGTTGGTGTTTGCAAGTCCAAGAATTTGTCTTTGTTGATTTGAATGTCTAAAGTGTCTCTCTTTCTCTGTTTGTGTGTCTGATTCTATTTGTTTGCATGTCTGGGTAGGTGTTTGCAAGTCCAAGTATATGTCGTTGTTGGCTTGAATGTCTAATGTGTCTGTCATTCTCTGTTTGTGTGTCTGATTCTATTTGTTTGAATGTCTGGGTTGGTGTTTGCAAGACCAAGAATTTGTCTTTGTTGGTTCGAATGACTAAAGTGTCTGTCTTTCTATGTTTATGTGTCTGATTCTATTTGTTTTCATGTCTGAGTGGGTGTTTACAAGTCCAAGTATTTGTCTATGTTGGTTTGAATGTCTAAAGTGTCTGTCTTTCTCTGTTTGTGTATCTGATTTTATTTGTTTACATGTCTGGGTTGGAGTTTACAAGTCCAAGAATTTATATTTGTTGGTTTGAATGTTTAAAGTGTCTGTCTTTCTCTGTTTGTGTGTCTGATTCTATTTGTTTACATATCTGGGTTGGTGTTTGCAAGTCCCAGTATTTTTCTTTGTTGGTTTCTTCCTCTGTTTGTGTGTCTGATTCTATTTGTTTTCATGTCTGGGTTGGATTTTGCAAGTCCAACTATTTGTATTAGTTGGTTTGATTGTCCAAAGTGTCTGTCTGTCTCTGTTTGTTTGTCTGATTCTATTTGTTTGCATGTCTGGGTTGGTGTTAGCAAGTAAAAGAATTTGTCTTTGTTGTATTGAATTTATAAAGTGTCTGTCTTTATCTGTTTGTATGTCTGATTATATTTTTTTGAATGTCTGGGTTGGTGTTTACAAGTCCAAGAATTTGTCTTTGTTGGTTTGAATGTCTAAAGTGTTTGTCTTTCTCTGTTTGTGTGTCTGATTATATTTGTTTGCATGTCTGGGTTGGTGCTTGCAAGTCCAAGTATTTGTCTGGGTTGGTTTGAATGCCTAAAGTGTCTGTCTTTCTCCGTGTATGTGTCTGATTCTATTTGTTTGCATGTCTGGGTCGATGTTTGCAAGTCCAAGAATTTGTCTTTGTTGGTTTGAATGTCTAAAGTGTCTGTCTTTCTCTGTTTGTGCATCTGATTCTATTTGTTTACATGTCTGGGTTGGAGATTGCAAGTCCCAGTATTTGTCATTGTCGGTTTGAATGTCTAATGTGTCTGTCTTTCTCTCTTTGTGCGTCTGATTCTATTTGTTTGCATGTCTGGGTTGGTGTTTGCAAGTCCAAGTATTTGTCTTTGTTGGTTTGAATGTCTAAAGTGTCTGTCTTTCTCTGTTTTTTGTGTCTGATTCTATTTGTTTGCATGTCTGGATTGGTGTTTTCAAGTCCAAGTATTTGTCTTAGCTGATTTGAATGTCTAAAGTGTCTGTCTTTCTCTGTTTGTGTGTCTGATTCTATTTGTTTGCATGTCTAGGTTGGTGTTTGCAAGTCCAAGTATTTGTCTTTGTTGGTTTGAATGTATAAAGTGTCTGTCTTTTTCTGTTTTTGGGTTTAATTCTATTTGTTGGCATGTCTAAGTTGGTGTTTGCAAGTCCAAGAATTTGTCTTTGTTGGTTTGAATGTCTAAAGTGTCTGTCTTTCTCCGTTTGTGTGTCTGATTCTATTTGTTTTCATGTCTGGGTTGGTGTTTGCAAGTCCAACTATTTGTCTTTGTTGGTTTGAATGTCTAAAGTGTCTGTCTTTCTCTGTTTATGTGTCTAATTCTATTTGTTTGCATGTCTGGTTTGTGTTTGCAAGTCCAAGAATTTGTCTTTGTTGGTTTGAATGTCTAAAGTGTCTGTTTTTCTCTGTTTGTGTGTTTGATTCTATTTGTTTGCATGTCTGGGTTGGTTTTTTCAAGTCCAAGAATTTGTCTTGATTGGTTTGAATGTCTAAAGTGTCTGTGTTTCTCTGTTTGTGTCTCTGATTATATTTGTTTTCATGTCTGGGGATGAGGTTGCGTGGCCAAGAATCTGTAATTGATGGATTGTATGTAAAAACTTTATGTCTTTATATGTTTGTGTGTCTGAATTTGTTTTTTTACATGTGAGGGTCGGTTTATTCAAGTCCAAGTATTTGTCTTTGTTGGTTTGAATGTCTAAAGTGTCTGTCTTTCTCCATTTGTGTGTCTGATTCTATTTGTTTACATGTCTGGGTTGGTGTTTGCAAGTCCAAGTATTTGTCTTTGTTGGTTTGAATGTCTAAAGTGTCTGTCTTTCTCTGTTTGTGTGTCTAATTCTATTTGTTTGCATGTCTGGTTTTGTGTTTGCAAGTACAAGAATTTGTCTTTGTTGGTTTTAATGTCTAAAGTGTCTGTCTTTCTTCGTTTGTGTGTCTGATTCTATTTGTTTGCATGTCTGGGTTGGTGTTTGCAAGTCCAAGAATTTGTCTTTGTTGGTTTGAATGTCTAAAATGTCTGTCTTTCTCTGTTTTTGTGTCTGATTCTATTTGTTTGTATGTCTGGGTTGGTGTTTGCAAGTCCAAGTATTTTTCTTTGTTGGTTCGAATGTCTATAGTGTCTGTCTTTCTCTGTTTGTGTGTCTGATTCTATTTGTTTGCATGTCTGGGTTGGTGTTTGCAAGTCCAAGAATTTGTCTTTGTTGATTTGAATGTCTAAAGTGTCTGTCTTTCTATGTTTGTGTGTCTGATTCTATTTTTTTGCATGTCCGTGTTGGTGTTTGCATGTCCAAGAATTTTTCTTTGCTGGTTTGAATGTCTCAAGTGTATGTCTTTCTCTGTTTGTGTGTCTGTTTCTATTTTTTTGCATGTCTGGGTTGGTGTTTACAAGTCCAACTATTTGTCTTTGTTGGTTTGAATGCCTAAAGTGTCTGTCTTTCTCTGTTTGTGTGTCTGATTCTATTTGTTTGCATGTCTGGGTCGGTGTTTGCAAGTCCAAGAATTTGTCTTTGTTGGTTTGAATGTCTAAAGTGTCTGTCTTTCTCTGTTTGTGTATCTGATTCTATTTGTTTACATGTCTGGGTTGGAGTTTACAAGTCCAAGAATTTATCTTTGCTGGTTTGAATGTTTAAAGTGTCTGTCTTTCTCTGTTTGTGTGTCTGATTCTATTTGTTTACATGTCTGGGTTGGTGTTTGCAAGTCCCAGTATTTTTCTTTGTTGGTTTCTTCCTCTGTTTGTGTGTCTGATTCTATTTGTTTGCATGTCTGGGCTGGAGTTTGCAAGTCCAAGAATTTGTCTTTGTTGGTTTGAATGACTAAAGTGTCTGTCTTTCTCTGTTTGTGTGTCTGATTCTATTTGTTTGCATGTCTGGGTTGGTGTTTGCAAGTACAAGTATTTGTCTTTGTTGGTTTGAATGTTTAAAGTGTCTGTCTTTCTCTGTTTTTGTGTCTGATTCTATTTGTTTGCATGTCTGGGTTGGTGTTTACAAGTCCAAGAATTTGTATTTGTTGGTTTGAATGTCGAAAGTGTCTGTCGTTCTCTGTTTGTGTGTCTGATTCTATTTGTTTGAATGTCTGGGTTGGTGCTTGCAAATCCAAGTATTTGTCTTTGTTGGTTTGAATGCCTAAAGTGTCTGTCTTTCTCCGTGTATGTGTCTGATTCTATTTGTTTGCATGTCTGGGTCGATGTTTGCAAGTCCAAGAATTTGTCTTTGTTGGTTTGAATGTCTAAAGTGTCTGTCTTTCTCTGTTTGTGCATCTGATTCTATTTGTTTACATGTCTGGGTTGGAGATTGCAAGTCCCAGTATTTGTCTTTGTTGGTTTGAATGTCTAAAGTGTCTGTCTTTCTCTATTTGTGCGTCTGATTCTATTTGTTTGTATGTCTGGGTTGGTGTTTGCAAGTCCAAGAATTTGTCTTTGTTGGTTTGAATGTCTAAAGTGTCTGTCTTTCTCTTTTTTGTGTCTGATTCTATTTGTTTACATGTCTGGGTTGGTGTTTACAAGTCCAAGAATTTGTCTTTGTTGGTTTGAATGTCTAAAGTGTCTGTCTTTCTCTGTTTTTTGTGTCTGATTATATTTGTTTGCATGTCTGGATTGGTGTTTTCAAGTCCAAGTATTTGTCTTAGTTGATTTGAATGTCTAAAGTGTCTGTCTTTCTCTGTTTGTGTGTCTGATTCTATTTGTTTGCATGTCTTGGTTGGTGTTTGTTTGTCTAAGTATTTGTCTTTGTTGGTTTGAATGTCTAAAGTGTCTGTCTTTCTCTGTTTGTGTGTCTGATTCTATTTGTTTGCATGTCTGGGTTGTTGTTTACAAATCCAAGTATTTGTCTTTGTTGGTTTGAATTTTTAAAGTGTCTGTCTTTCTCTGTTTGTGTTTCTGATTCTAGTTGTTTACATGTCTGGGTTGGTGTTTGCAAGTCCAAGTATTTGTCTTTGTTGGTTTGAATGTCTAAAGTGTCTGTCTTTCTCTATTTGTGTGTCTGATTCTATTTGTTTGTATGTCTGGGTTGGTGTTTACAAGTCCAAGTATTTGTCTTTCTTGGTTTGAATATCTAAAGTGTCTGTCTTTCTCTGTTTGTGTTTCTGATTCTATTTGTTTGCATGTCTGGGTTAGTGTTTACAAGTCCAAGTATTTGTCATTGTTGGCTTGAATGTCTAAAGTGTCTGTCTTTCTCTGTTTGTGTGTCTGATTCTATTTGTTTGCATGTCTGGGTTGGTGTTTTCAAGTCCAAGTATTTGTATTTGTTGGTTTGAATGTCTAATGTGTCTGTCTTTCACTGTTTGTGTGTCTGATTCTATTTTTTTGCATGTCTGGGCTAGTATTTACAAGTCCAAGAATTTGTCTTTGTTGGTTCGAATGCCTAAAGTCTCTCTCTTACTCAGGTTGGGTGATTGATTGTATTTGTTCGCATGTGTGGGTTGGTTTTTGCAAACCCAATAATTTGTTTTTGTTGGTTTGAATGTCTAAGGTGTCTATACTTCTCTGTTTGTGTGTCTCATTCTATTTGTTTACATGTCTGGGTTGGAGTTTACAAGTCCAAGAATTTATCTTTGCTGGTTTGAATGTTTAAAGTGTCTGTCTTTCTCTGTTTGTGTGTCTGATTCTATTTGTTTACATGTCTGGGTTGGTGTTTGCAAGTCCCAGTATTTTTCTTTGTTGGTTTCCTTTCTCTTTTTGTGTGTCTGATTTTATTTGTTTGCATGTCTGGGTTGGATATTGCAAGTCCAAGTATTTTTAATTGTTGGTTTGAATGTCCAAAGAGACTGTCTATCTCTGTTTGTGTGTCTGATTCTATTTGTTTGCATGTCTGGGCTGGTGTTTGAAAGTACAAGTACTTGTCTTTGTTGGTTTGAATGTCTAAAGTGTCTGTCTTTCTCTGTTTTTGTGTCTGATTCTATTTGTTTGCATGTCTGGGTTGGTGTTTGCAACTCCAAGAATTTGTCTTTGTTGGTTTGAATGTCTAAAGTGTTTGTCTTTTTATGTTTGTGTGTCTGATTATATTTGTTTGCATGTCTGGGTTGGTGCTTGCAAGTCCAAGTATTTGTCTTTGTTGGTTTGAATGCCTAAAGTGTCTGTCTTTCTCCGTGTATGTGTCTGATTCTATTTGTTTGCATGTCTGGGTCGAAGTTTTCAAGTCCAAGAATTTGTCTTTGTTGGTTTGAATGTCTAAAGTGTCTGTCTTTCTCTGTTTGTGCATCTGATACTATTTGTTTACATGTCTGGGTTGGAGATTGCAAGTCCAAGTATTTGTCTTTGTTGGTTTGAATGTCTAAAGTGTCTGTCTTTCTCTATTTGTGTGTCTGATTCTATTTGTTTGTATGTCTGGGTTGGTGTTTGCAAGTCCAAGAATTTGTCTTTGTTGGTTTGAATGTCTAAAGTGTCTGTCTTTCTCTTTTTTGTGTCTGATTCTATTTGTTTACATGTCTGGGTTGGTGTTTACAAGTCCAAGAATTTGTCTTTGTTGGTTTGAATGTCTAAAGTGTCTGTCTTTCTCTGTTTTTTGTGTCTGATTCTATTTGTTTGCATGTCTGGATTGGTGTTTTCAAGTCCAAGTATTTGTCTTAGCTGATTTGAATGTCTAAAGTGTCTGTCTTTCTCTGTTTTTGTGTCTGATTCTATTCGCTTGCATGTCTAGGTTGGTGTTTGTTTGTCTAAGTATTTGTCTTTGATGGTTTGAATGTCTAAAGTGTCTGTTTTTCTCTGTTTGTGTGGCTGATTCTATTTGTTTACATGTCTGGGTTGGTGTTTGCAATTACAAGATTTTGTCTTTGTTGGTTTGAATGTCTAGAGTGTCTGTCTTTCTCTGTTTGTTAGTCTGATTCTAGTTGTTTCCATGTCTGGGTTGGTGTTTGCAAGTCCAAGTATTTGTCTTTGGTGGCTTGAATGTCTAAAGTGTCTGTCTTTCTCTATTTATGTGTCTGATTCTATTTGTTTGCATGTCTGGGTTGGTATTTACAAGTCCAAGAATTTGTCTTTGTTGGTTTGAATGTCTAAAGTGTCTGTCTTTCTCTGTTTGTGTGTCTGATTCTATTTGTTTGCATGTCTGGGTTGGTGTTTGCAAGTCCAAGAATTTGTCATTGTTGGCTTGAATGTCTAAAGTGTCTGTCTTTCTCTGTTTGTGTGTCTGATTCTATTTGTTGGCATGTCTGGGTTGGTGTTTGCATGTCCAAGTATTTGTCTTTGTTGGTTTGAATGTCTAATTTGTCTGTCTTTCTCTGTTTGTGTGTCTGATTCTATTTTTTTGAAAGTCTGGGTTGGTGTTTGCAAGTCCAAGTATCTGTTTTTGGTGGTTTGAATGTCTAAAGTCTAAAGTCTATAAAGTCTATAAAGACTATTTGTTTGCATGTCTGGGTTGGTGTTTGCAAGTCCAAGAATTTGTCTTTGTTGGTTTGAATGTCTAAAATGTCTGTCTTTCTCTGTTTTTGTGTCTGATTCTATTTGTTTGTATGTCTGGGTTGGTGTTTGCAAGTTCAAGTATTTTTCCTTGTTGGTTCTAATGTCTATAGTGTCTGTCTTTCTCTGTTTGTGTGTCTGATTCTATTTGTTTGCATGTCTGGGTTGGTGTTTGCAAGTCCAAGAATTTGTCTTTGTTGACTTGAATGTCTAAAGTGTCTCTCTTTCTCTGTTTGTGTGTCTGATACTATTTTTTTGCATGTCTGGGTTGGTGTTTGCCAGTCCAAGTATTTGTCTTTGTTGGTTTGCATGTCTATTGTGTCTGTCTTTCTCTGTTTGTGTGTCTGATTCTATTTTTTTACATGTCTGGGCTGGTGTTTGCAAGTCCAAGTATTTGTCTTTGTTGGTTTGAATGCCTAAAGTGTCTGTCTTTCTCTGTTTGTGTGTCTGATTCTATTTGTTTCTTATGTCTGGGTCGGTGTTTGCAAGTCCAAGAATTTGTCTTTGTTGGTTTGAATGTCTAAAGTGTCTGTCTTTCTCTGTTTGTGTATCTGATTCTATTTGTTTACATGTCTGGGTTGGAGTTTACAAGTCCAAGAATTTATCTTTGATGGTTTGAATGTTTAAAGTGTCTGTCTTTCTCTGTTTGTGTGTCTGATTCTATTTGTTTACATATCTGGGTTGGTGTTTGCAAGTCCCAGTATTTTTCTTTGTTGGTTTCTTTCTCTGTTTGTGTGTCTGATTCTATTTGTTTGCATGTCTGGGTTGGATTTTGCAAGTCCAAGAATTTGTATTTGTTGGTTTGAATGTCGAAAGTGTTTGTCTTTTTCTGTTTGTGTGTCTGATTCTATTTGTGTGCATGTCTGGGTTGGTGCTTGCAAGTCCAAGTATTTGTCTTTGTTGGTTTGAATGCCTAAAGTGTCTGTCTTTCTCAGTGTATGTGTCTGATTCTATTTGTTTGCATGTCTGGGTCGATGTTTGCAAGTCCAAGAATTTGTCTTTGTTGGTTTGAATGTCTAAAGTGTCTGTCTTTCTCTGTTTGTGCATCTGATACTATTTGTTTAAATGTCTGGGTTGGTGTTTGCAAGTATAAGTACTTGTCTTTGTTGGTTTGAATGCCTAAAGTTTTTTTTTTTTTCTATTCTTGTGTCTGATTATATTTGTTTGCATGTCTGGGTTGGTGTTTGCAAATACAAGAATTTTTATTTGTTTGTTTGAATTTTTAAATTGTTTGTATTGTTATGTTTGTGTGTATGATTCGATTTTTTTGAATGTCTGGGTTGTTGCTTGCAAGTCCAAGTATTTGTATTTGTTGGTTTGAATGCCTAAAGTGTCTGTCTTTCTCCGTGTATTTGTCTGATTCTATTTGTTTGCATGTCTGGGTCGATGTTTGCAAGTCCAAGAATTTGTCTTTGTTGGTTTGAATGTCTAAAGTGTCTGTCTTTCTCTGTTTGTGCATCTGATTCTATTTGTTTACATGTCTGGGTTGGTGTTTGCAAGTCCAACTATTTGTCTTTGTTGGTATGAATGCCTAAAGTGTCTGTTTTTCTCTTTGATTGTGTTTGATTCTATTTGTTTGCCTGTCTGGGTTAGTGTTTGCAAGTCCAAGTATTTTTATTTATTGGTTTGATTGTCTACAGTTTCTGTCTTTCTCTTTTTTTTGTCTGATTCTATTTGTTTGCATTTCTGGATTGGTGTTTTCAAGTCCAAGTATTTGTCTTAGTTGATTTGAATGTCTAAAGTGTCTGTCTTTCTCTGTTTGTGTGTCTGATTATATTTGTTTGCATGTCTAGGTTGGTATTTGCAAGTCCAAGTAATTATTTTTGTTGGTTTGAATGTCTAAAGTGTCTGTCTTTCTCTTTTTTTGGGTTTGATTCTATTTGTTGGCATGTCTAAGTTGATGTTTGCAAGTCCAAGAATTTGTCTTTGTTGGTTTGAATGTCTAAAGTGTCTGTCTTTCTCCGTATGTGTGTCTAGTTCTATTTGTTTACATGTCTGGGTTGGTGTTTGCAAGTCTAAGTATTTGTCTTTGTTGGTTTGAATGTCTAAAGTGTCTGTCTTTCTCTGTTTATGTGTCTAATTCTATTTGTTTGCATGTCTGGTTTGTGTTTTCAAGTCCAAGTATTTGTCTTTGTTGGTTTTAATGTCTAAAGTGTCTGTCTTTCTATGTTTGTGTGTTTGATTATCTTTGTTTGCATGTCTGGGTTGGTTTTTTCAAGTCCAAGATTTTGTCTTTATTGGTTTGAATGTCTAAAGTGTCTGTGTTTCTCTGTTTGTGTGTCTGATTCTATTTGTTTGCATATATGGGTTGGTGTTTGCATGTCCAAGAATTTGTCTTTGTTGGTTTGAATGTCTAAAGTGTCTGTCTTTCTCCGTTTGTGTGTCTGATTCTATTTGTTTACATGTCTGGGTTGGTGTTTGCAAGTCCAAGTATTTGTCTTTGTTGGTTTGAATGTCTAAAGTGTCTGTCTTTCTCTGTTTATGTGTCTAATTCTATTTGTTTGCATGTCTGGTTTTGTGTTTGCAAGTCCAAGAATTTGTCTTTGTTGGTTTTAATGTTAAAAGTGTCTGTCTTTCTTCGTTTGCGTGTCTGATTCTATTTTTTTGCATGTCTGGGTTGGTGTTTGAAAGTCCAAGTATTTTTCTTTGTTGGTTTTAATGTCTAAAATTTGTGTCTTTCTCTGTTTGTATGTCTGTTTCTATTTGTTTGTATTTTTGTAGTGGTTTTTTCAAGTCCAAGAATTTGTCTTTGTTGTTTTGAATGTCTAAAATGTCTGTCTTTCTCTGTTTGTGTGTCTGATTCTATTTGTTTGCATGTCTGGGTTGGTGTTTGCAAGTCCAAGTATTTGTCTTTGTTGGTTTGAATGTCTAAAGTGTCTGTTATTCTCTGTTTGTGTGTCTGATTCTATTTGTTTGCATGTCTGGGTTGGTGTTTGCAAGTCCAAGTATTTGTCTTTGTTGGTTCGAATGACTAAAGTGTCTGTCTTTCTCTGTTTGTGTGTCTGCTTCTATTTGTTTGCATGTCTGGGTTGGTGTTTGCAAGTCCAAGAATTTGTGTTTGTTGGTTTGAATGTCTAAAGTGTCTGTCTTTCTCTGTTTGTGTATCTGATTTTATTTGTTTACATGTCTGTGTTGGAGTTTACAAGCCCAAGAATTTATCTTTGTTGGTTTGAATGTTTAAAGTGTCTGTCTTTCTCTGTTTGTGTGTCTGATTCTATTTGTTTACATGTCTGGGTTGGTGTTTGCAAGTCCCAGTATTTGTCTTTGTTGGTTTCTTCCTCTTTTTGTGTGTCTGATTCTATTTGTTTGCATTTCTGGGTTGGAGTTTGCAAGTCCAAGTATTTGTCTTTGTTGGTTTCAATATCTAAAGTGTCTGTCTTTCTCTGTTTGTGTGTCTGATTCTATTTGTTTGCATGTCTGGGTTGGTGTTTGCAAGTAAAAGTACTTGTCTTTGTTGGTTTGAATGTCTAAAGTGTCTGTCTTTCTCTGTTTGTGTGTCTGATTCTATTTGTTTGCATGTCTGGGTTGGTGTCTACAAGTCCAAGAATTTGTCTTTGTTGGTTTGAATGTCTAAAGTGTCTGTCTTTTTCTGTTTGTGTGTCTGATTATATTTGTTTGCATGTCTGGGTTGGTGATTGCAAATCCAAGTATTTGTCTTTGTTGGTTTGAATGACTAAAGTGTCTGTCTTTCTCAGTGTCTGTGTCTGATTCTATTTGTTTGCATGTCTGGGTCAATGTTTGCAAGTACAAGAATTTGTCTTTGTTGGTTTGAATGTCTAAAGTGTCTGTCTTTCTCTGTTTGTGCATCTGATTCTATTTGTTTACATGTCTGGGTTGGAGATTGCAAGTCCAAGTATTTGTCTTTGTTGGTTTGAATGTCTAAAGTGTCTGTCTTTCTCTATTTGTGTGTCTGATTCTATTTGTTTGTATGTCTGGGTTGGTGTTTACAAGTCCAAGAATTTGTCTTTGTTGGTTTGAATGTCTAAAGTGTCTGTCTTTCTCTTTTTTGTGTCTGATTCTATTTGTTTACATGTCTGGGTTGGTGTTTTCAAGTCCAAGAATTTGTCTTTGTTGGTTTGAATGTCTAAAGTTTCTGTCTTTCTCTGTTTTTTGTGTCTGATTCTATTTGTTTGAATGTCTGGGTTGGTGTTTTCAATTCCAAGTATTTGTCTTTGTTGGTTTGAATGTCTAAATTGTCTGTCTTTCTCTGTTTGTGTGTCTGATTCTATTTGTTTACATGTCTAGGTTGGTGTTTGTTTGTCCAAGTATTTGTCTTTGTTGGTTTGAATGTCTAAAGTGTCTGTCTTTCTCTGTTTGTGTGGCTGATTCTATTTGTTTGCATGTCTGGGTTGTTGTTTCCAAATCCAAGAATTTGTCTTTGTTGGTTTGAATCTTTAAAGTGTCTGTCTTTCTCTGTTTGTGTGTCTGATTCTATTTTTTTGCATGTCTTGGCTTGTGTTTGCAAGTCAAATATTTTGTCTTTGTTATATTGAATTTCTAAAGTGTCTTTCTTTCTCGTTTTATAATTCTGATTCAATGTGTTTTCATGTCTGGTCCGGCTTTTGCAAGTCTAAGAATTTGTCATTGTTGGTTTGAATGTCTAAAGTGTCTGTCTTTCTCTGTTTGTGTGTCTGATTCTATATGTTTGCATGTCTGGGTTGGTGTTTGCAAGTCCAAGAATTTGTCATTGTTGGCTTGAATGTCTAAAGTGTCTGTCTTTCTCTGTTTGTGTGTCTGATTCTATTTGTTTGCATGTCTGGGTTGGTGTTTGCATGTCCAAGTATTTTTCTTTGTTGGTTTGAATGTCTAATGTGTCTGTCTTTCTCTGTTTGTGTGTCTGATTCTATTTTTTTGCATGTCTGGATTGGTGTTTGCAAGTCCAAGTATCTGTCTTTGGTGGTTTGAATGTCTAAAGTGTCTGTCTTTCTCTGTTTGTGTTGCTGATTCTATTTTTTTGTGTGTCTGGGTTGGTGTTTGCAAGTCCAAGTATCTGTCTTTGCTGGTTTGAATGTCTAAAGTGTCTGTCTTTCCCTGATTGTGTGTCTGATTCTATTTGTTTTCATGTCTGGGTTGGTGTTTGCATGTCCAAGTATTTGTCTTTGTTGGTTTGAATGTCTAAAGTGTCTGTCTTACTCTGTTTGTGTGTCTGATTCTATTTGTTTCCATGTCTGGGTTGGTGTTTGCATGTCCAAGTATTTGTCTTTGTTGGTTTGAATGTCTAAAGTGTCTGTCTTTCTCTGTTTGTGTGTCTGATTCTTTTTGATTGCACGTCTGGGTTGGTGTTTACAAGTCCAAGAATTTGTCATTGTTGGTTTGAATGTCTAAAGTGAATGTCTTTCTCTGTTTGTGTTTCTTATTCTATTTGTTTGCATGTCTGGGTTGGTGTTTGCATGTCCAAGTATTTTTCTTTGTTGGTTTGAATTTCTAAAGTGTCTGTATTTCTCTGTTTGTGTGTCTGATTCTGTTTGATTGCATATCTGGGTTGGTGTTTTTAAGTCAAAGTATTTGTATTTGTTGGTTTTACTAGCAATATTGTATTTCTTTATCTGGTTTTGTGTCTGACTATATGTGTGTTCATGTCTGGGTTTGTGTTTTCAAGTCAAAATCTTTGTCTGTTTTTATTTTTATGTATAAATCGTATGTCTTTATCTGTTGGTGTATCTGATTTTATTTGTTTTAATTTCTGGGTTGGTGTTTTCAAGTCCAAGTATTTGTCTTTGTTGGGTTTGAATTTCTAAAGTGTCTTTATTTCTCTGTTTGTGTGTCTGATTCTATTTTTTTGCATGTCTGGGTTGGTGTTTGCAAGTACGAGACTTTGTCTGTGTTGTTTTTACTGACTACAAGGTAGGTAGGTCTCTGTTTGTGTGTCTGATTCTTTGGTTTGTTATGTCTGAGTTGGTGTTTGTAATTCCAAGAATTTTTCTTTCTTGGATTGCAAATCTAAAGTGTCTGTCTTTTTCTCTATGTATGTGTGTATATATATGTTTGCTGTTCTGTGTTGGTGTTTAAAAGTCCAAGTATTTGTCTTTGTTGGTTTGAATGTCTAAAGTGTCTGTCTTTCTCTGTTTTTATGTCTGAGTCTATCTGTTTGCAGGTCTGGGTTGGAGTTTGCAATTCCAAGAATTTGTCTTTGTTGTTTTGAAAGTCTAAAGTGTCTGTCTTTATCTGCTTATGTGTCTGATTCTATTTTTTTACATGTCTGGGTTGGTGTTTGCAAGTCCAAGTATTTGTCTTTGTTGGTTTGAATGCCTAAAGTGTCTGTCTTTCTCTGTTTGTGTGTCTGATTCTATTTGTTTGCATGTCTGGGTTGGTGTTTGCATGTCCAAGTATTTGTCTTTGTTGGGTTTGAATGTCTAAAATGTCGGTCTTTCTCTGTTTGTGTGTCTGATTATATTTGTTTGTATGTCTGGGTTGGTGTTTGTAAGTCCAAGTATTTGTCTTTGTTGGTTTGCATATCTAAAGTGTCTGTCTTTTTCTTTTTGTATGTCTGATTCTTTTTGTTTGTTTGTGTGGGGTTGTGTTTGTAATTCAAAGTATTTGTGTTTATTTGATGTATTTTCTAAAGTTTCTGTCATTCTCTTTTTGTGCGTCGTATACTATTTGTTTGCATTTCTAGGTTGGTGTTTGAATGTAAAATAATTTTTCTTTGCTAGTTTGAATGTCTAAATTGTCTGTCTTTCTCTGTTTGTGTGTCTGATTTTATTTGTTTACATGTCTGGGTTGGAGTTTACAAGTCCAAGAATTTATCTTTGTTGGTTTGAATGTTTAAAGTGTCTGTCTTTCTCTGTTTGTGTGTTTGATTCTATTTGTTTACATATCTGGGTTGGTGTTTGCAAGTCCCAGTATTTGTCTTTGTTGGTGTCTTTCTCTTTTTGTGTGTCTGATTCTATTTGTTTGCATGTCTGGGTTGGTTTTTGCAAGTCCAACAATTTGTATTTGTTGGTTTAATTTCTAAAGTGTCTGTCTTTCTCTGTTTTTGTGTCTGATTCTATTTGTATGCATGTCTGGGTTGGTGTTTGCAAGTACAAGTATTTGTCTTTGTTGGTTTGAATGTCTAAAGTGTCTGTCTTTCTCTGTTTGTGTGTCTGATTCTATTTTTTTGCATGTCTGGGTTGGTGTTTACAAGTCCAAGAATTTGTCTTTGTTGGTTTGAATGTCTAAAGTGTATGTCTTTCTCTGTTTGTGTGTCTGATTAGATTTGTTTGCATGTCTGGGTTGGTGCTTGCAAATCCAAGTATTTGTCTTTGTTGGTTTGAATGCCTAAAGTGTCTGTCTTTCTCCGTGTATGTGTCTGATTCTATTTGTTTGCATGTCTGGGTCGATGTTTGCAAGTCCAAGAAGTTGTCTTTGTTGGTTTGAATGTCTAAAGTGTCTGTCTTTCTCTGTTTGTGCATCTGATACTATTTGTTTACATGTCTGGGTTGGAGTTTGCAAGTCAAAGAATTTGTCTTTGTTGGATTGAATGTCTATAGTGTCTGTCTTTCTCTGCTTGTATGTCTGATTATATTTGTTTGCATGTCTGGGCTGATGTTTGCAAGTCCAAGTATATGTTTTTATTGGTTTGAACTTATAAAGTGTCTGTCTTTCTCTTTTTTGTGTCTGATTCTATTTGTTTACATGTCTGGGTTGGTGTTTACAAGTCCAAGAATTTGTCTTTGTTGGTTTGAATGTCTAAAGTTTCTGTCTTTCTCTGTTTTTTGTGTCTGATTCTATTTGTTTGCATGTCTGGATTGGTGTTTGCAAGTCCAAGAATTTGTCTTTGTTGGTTTGAGTGTCTAAAGTGTCTGTCATTCTCTGTTTGTGCGTCTGATTCTATTTGTTTGCATGTATGGGTTGGTGTTTGCAAGTCCAAGCATTTGTTTTTGTTGGTTTGAATGTCTAAAGTGTCTGTCTTTCTCTGTTTGTGTGTCTGATTCTATTCGTTTGCATGTCTAGGTTGGTGTTTGTTTGTACAAGAATTTGTCTTTATTGGTTTGAATGTCTAAATTGTCTGTCTTTCTCTGTTTGTGTGGCTGATTCTATTTGTTTGCATGTCTGGGTTGTTGTTTGCAAGTCCAAGAATATTTCTTTGTTGGTTTTAATGTTTATACTGTTTGTCTTTCTCTGTTTGTGTGTCTGATTCTAGTTGTTTACATGTCTGGGTTGGTGTTTGCAAGTCCAAGTATTTGTCTTTGTTGGTTTGAATGTCTAAAGTGTCTGTCTTTCTCTGTTTGTGTGTCTGATTCTATTTGTTTGCATGTCTGGGTTGGTATTTACAAGTCCAAAAATTTGTCTTTTTTGTTTTGAATGTATAAAGTGTCTGTCTTTCTCTGTTTGTGTGTCTGATTCTATATCTTTGCATGTATGGGTTAGTGTTTACAAGTCTAAGAATTTGTCATTGTTGGCTTGAATGTCTAAAGTGTCTGTCTTTCTCTGTTTGTGTGTCTGATTCTATTTGTTTGCATATCTGAGTTGATGTTTACAAGTCCAAGAATTTCTCTTTAGTGGCTTGAATGTCTAATGTGTCTGTCTTTCTCTGTTTGTGTGTCTGATTCTATTTTTTTGCAAGTCTGGGTTGGTGTTTGCAAGTCCAAGTATCTGTTTTTGGTGGTTTGAATGTCTAAAGTGTCTGTCTTTCTCTATTTGTGTGGCTGATTCTATTTTTTTGTGTGTCTGGGTTGGTATTTGCAAGTCCAAGTATTTGTCTTTGTTGGTTTGAATGTCTAAAGTGTCTGTCTTTCCCTGATTGTGTGTATGATTATATATGTTTGCATGTCTGGGCTGGTGTTTTCATGTCCAAGTATTTGTCTTTGTTGGTTTGATTGTCTAAAGTGTCTGTCTTTCTCTGTTTGTGTGTCTGATTCTATTTTTTTCCATGTCTGGGTTGGTGTTTGCATGTCCAAGTATTTGTCATTGCTGGTTTGAATGTCTAAAGTGTCTGTCTTTCTCTGTTTGTGTGGCTGATTCTATTTGTTTGAATGTCTGTGTTGGTGTTTACAAGTCAAAGAATTTGTCATTGTTGGTTTGAATGTCTAAAGTTAATGTATTTCTCTGTTTGTGTTTCTTATTCTATTTGTTTGCATGTCTGGGCTGGTTTTTGCATGTCCAAGTATTTGTCTTTGTTGATTTGAATGTCTAAAGTGTCTGTCTTTCTCTGTTTGTGTGTCTGATTCTATTTGTTTACATGTCTGGTTTGGTGTTTGCAAGTCCAAGTATTTGTATTTGTTGGTTTGTATATCTAAAGTTTCTGTCTTTCTCTGTTTGTGTGTCTGATTCTATTTGTTTGCATGTCTGGGTTGGTGTTTGCAAGTCCAAGAATTTGTCTTTGGTGGTTTGAATGTCTAAAGCGTCTGTCTTTCTCTGTTTGTGTGTTTGATTCTATTTGTTTGCATGTCTGGGTTGGTGTTTGCAAGTCCAAGTATTTGTCTTTGTTGGGTTTGAATGTCTAATGTGTCTGTCTTTCTCTGTTTGTGTGTCTGATTCTATTTTTTTGCAAGTCTGGTTTGATGTTTGCAAGTCCAAGTATCTGTCTTTGGTGGTTTGAATTTCAAAAGTGTCTGTCTTTCTCTATTTGTGTTGCTGATTCTATTTTTTTGTATGTCTGGGTTGGTGTTTGCAAGTCCAAGTATCTGTCTGTGTTGGTTTGAATGTCTAAAGTGTCTGTCTTTCCCTGATTGTGTGTCTGATTCTATTTGTTTGCATGTCTGGGCTGGTGTTTGCATGTCCAAGTATCTGTCTTTGTTGGTTTGAATGTCTAAAGTGTCTGTCTTTCTCTGTTTGTGTGTCTGATTCTATTTGTTTCCATGTCTGGGTTGGTGTTTGCATGTCCAAGTATTTTTCTTTGTTGGTTTGAATGTCTAAATTTTCTGTCTTTCTCTGTCTGTGTGGCTGTTTCTATTTGTTTGCACGTCTGTGTTGGTGTTTACAAGTCCAAGAATTTGTCTTTGTTGGTTTGAATGTCTAAAGTGAATGTCTTTCTCTGTTTGTGTTTCTGATTCTATTTGTTTTCATGTCTGGGCTGGTGTTTGCATGTCCAAGTATTTGTCTTTGTTGGTTTGAATGTCTAAAGTGTCTGTCTTTCTCTGTTTGTGTGTCTGATTCTTTTTGATTGCATGTCTGGGTTGGTGTTTGCAAGTCCAAGTATTTGTCTTTGTTGGTTTGACTGGTTAAAGAGTATTTATTTCTCTGTTTGTGTGTCTTATTATATTTGTTTGCATGTCTGGGTTGGTGTTTGCAAGTCCAAGAATTTGTCTTTGGTGATTTGAATGTCTAAAGCGTCTGTCTTTCTCTGTTTGTGTGTTTGATTCTATTTGTTTGCATGTCTGGGTTGGTGTTTGCAAGTCCAAGTATTTGTCTTTGTTGGGTTTGAATGTCTAAAGTGTCTGTATTTCTCTGTTTGTGTGTCTGATTCTATTTGTTTGTATGTCTGGGCTGGTGTTTGCAAGTCCAAGAATTTGTCTTTGTTGGTTTGAATGTCTAAAGTGTCGGTACTTATGTGTTTGTTTGTGTGATTCTTTTTGTTTTCATATCTGGGTTGGTGTTTGCAAGTCCAAATATCTGTCTTTGTTGGTTTGAATGTCTATAGTGTCTATCTTTATCTCTTTGTTTGTCTGAATCTATTTGTTTACTTGTGTGGGTTGGTGTTTATAAGACCAAGTATTTGTCTTTGTTTGTTTGAATGTCTGAAGTGTCTGTCATTCTCTTTTTATGTGTCTGATTCTATTTGTTTGCATGTCTGGGTTAGTGTTTGCAAGTCCAAGTATTTGTCTTTTTTGGTTTGCATGTCTATAGTGTCTGTCTTTCTCTGTTTGTGTGTCTGATTCTATTTGTTTGCATGTCTGGGTTGGTGTTTGCAGGTCCAAGTATTTGTCTTTGTTGGTTTGAATGTCTAAACTGTCGGTCTTTCTCTGTTTGTGTATCTGATTCTATTTGTTTACATGTCTGGGTTGGAGTTTGCAAGTCCAAGAATTTGTCTTTGGTGGTTTGAATTTATAAAGTGTCTGTCTTTCTCTGTTTGTGTGTCTGATTCTATTTGTTTACATGTCTGGGTTGGTGTTTGCAAGTCCCAGTATTTGTCTTTGTTGGTTTCTTTCTCTGTTTGTGTTTTTGTTTCTTTTTTTTGGCATTTGTTTGTTTGAGTTTGAAACTCCTATATTATTTATTTTTTGGTTTGAATGTATTAAGTGTCTGTAGTTCTCTGTTTTTATGGTTTAATATTTTTTTTTGCATGAATGGGTTGTAGTTTGCAAGTCCAAGTATTTGTATTTGTATGTTTTTATGTCTAAATTGTATGTCTTTGTCTGTTTGTGTTTCTGTTTCTATTTCTTTTCATGTCTGTGTTGGTGTTTACAAGTCCAAGAATTTTTCTTTTTTTGTTTGAATGTCTAAAGCGTCTGTCTTTCTCTTTTTGTGTGTCTGATTATATTTGTTTTCATGTCTGGGTTGATGTTTGCAAGTCCAAGAATTTGTCTTTGTTGGTTTGAATGTCTAAAGTTTCGGTCTTTCTCTTTTTCTGTGTCTGATTCTATTTGTTCACATGTCTGGGTTGGTGTTTGCAAGTCCAAGTATTTGTCTTTGTTGATTTGAATGTCTAAAGTGTCTGTCCTTCTCTGTTTGTGTGTCTCATTCTATATGTTTGCATGTCTGGGCTGTTGTTTGCAAGTCCAAATATTTGTCTTTGTTTTATTGTGTGTATATAGTGTTTGTCTTTATCTGTTTGTGTGTCTGATTATATTTTTTTGCATGTCTGTGTTGGTGTTTTCAAGTCCAAGTATTTGTCTTTTTTGGTTTGAATGTCTAAAGTGTCTGGCTTTCTCTGTTTGTGTGTCTGATTCTATTTGCTTGCATGTCTCGGTTGGTGTTTGCATGTCTAAGTATTTGTCTTTGTTGGTTTGAATGTCTAAAGTGTCTGTCTTTCTCTGTTTGTGTGGCTGATTCTATTTGTTTGCATGTCTGGGTTGTAGTTTACAAGTCCAAGAATTTGTCTTTGTTGGTTTGAATATTTAAAGTGTCTGTCTTTCTCTGTTTGTGTGTCTGATTCTAGTTGTTTGCATGTCTGGGTTAGTGTTTGCAAGTCCAAGTATTTGTCTTTGTTGGTTTGAATGTCTAAAGTGTCTGTCTTTCTCTGTTTGTGTGTCTGATTTTTTTGTTTGCATGTCTGGGTTGATGTTTGCAAGTCCAAATATTTGTCTTTGTTGGTTTGAATGTCTAAATTGTCTGTCTATCTCTGTTTGTGTGTCTGATTCTATTTGTTTGACTTTCTGGGTTGGTGTTTGCAAGTCCAAGAATTTGTCTTTGGTGGTTTGAATGTCTAAAGCGTCTGTCTTTCTCTGTTTGTGTGTCTGATTTTATTTGTTTGACTTTCTGGGTTGGTGTTTGCAAGTCCAAGTATTTGTCTTTGTTGGGTATGAATGTCTAAAGTGTCGGTCTTTCTCTGTTTATGTGTCTGATTTTATTTGTTTGCATGTGTGGGTTGGTGTTTACAAGTCCAAGAATTTGTCTTTGTTGGTTTGAATGTCTAAACTGTATGTCTTTCACTGTTTGTGTGTCTGATTCTATTTTTTTTCATGTCTGGGTTGGTGTTTAAAAGTCCAAGTATTTGTCTTTGTTGGTTTGAATGTCTAAAGTGTCTGTCTTTTTCTCTTTGTTTGTCTGATTCTATTTGTTTGCATGTGTGGGTTGGTGTTTCAAAGTCCAAGTATTTGTCTTTATTGGTTTGAATGTCTAAAGTGTCTGTCTTTATCTGTTTGTGTGTCTGATTCTATTTGTTTGCATGTCTGGGTTGGTGTTTGCAAGTCCAAGTATTTGTCTTTGTTGGTTTGAATGTATAAAGTGTCTGTCTTTCTCTGTTCGTGTGTCTGATTCTATTTGTTTGCATGTCTAGGTTGCTGTTTGCAAGTCCAAGAATTTGTCTTTGTTGGTTTGAATGTCTAAAGTGTCTGTCTCTCTGTTTTTGTGTCTGATTCTATTTGTTTTCATGTCTAGGTTGGTGTTTGCAAGTCCAAGTATTTGCCTTTGTTGGTTTGAATGTCTAAAGTGTCTGTCTTTCTCTGTTTTTTGGCTGATTATATTTGTTTGCATGTCTGGGTTGGTGTTTGCAAGTCGAAGTATTTGTCTGTGTTGGTTTGAATTTTTAAAGTGTCTTTCTTTCTCTGTTTGTGTGTTTGATTCTATTTGTTTATATTTCTGGGCTGGTTTTTGCAAGTCCAAGTATTTGTCTTTGTCGGTTTGAATGTCTAAAGTGTCTGTCTTTCTCTGTTTGTGTGTCTGATTATATTTATTTGCATGTCTGTGTTGGTGTTTACAAGTCCAAGAATATGTCTTTGTTTGTTTGAATGTCTAAAGTGTCTGTCTTTCTCTGTTTGTGTGTCTGATTCTATTTATTTACATTTCTGGGCTGGAGTTTACAAGTTCAATTATTTGTCTTTGTTGGTTTTAATGTCTAAAGTGTCTGTCTTTCTCTGTTTGTGTGTCTGATTCTATTTGTTTGCATGTCTGGGTTGGTGTTTGCAAGTCCAAGAATTTGTATTTGTTGGTTTGAGTGTCTAAAGTGTCTTTCTTTCTCTGTTTGTGCGTCTGATTCTATTTGTTTACATGTCTGGGTTGGTGTTTGCAAGTCCAAGTATTTGTCTTTGTTGGTTTGAATGTCTAAAGTGTCTGTCTTTCTCTGTTTTTGTGTCTGATTCTATTTATTTGCATGTCTGGATTGGTGTTTGCAAGTACAAGTATTTGTCTTTGTTGGTTTTAATGTCTAAAGTGTCTGTCTTTCTCAGTTTGTATGTCTGATTCTGTTTGTTTGCATGTCTGGGTTGTTGTTTGCAAGTCCAAGTATTTTTCTTGGTTGGTTTGAATCTCCAAAATGTGTTTCATTCTGTGTTTGGGTGTCTGATTCTCTTTGTTTTCATGTCGGGGTTGATGTTTGCAAGTCCAAGTATTTGTCTCTGTTGGTTTGAATGTCTAAAGTGTCTGTCTTTCTCTGTTTGTGTGTCTGATTCTATTTGCTTGCATGTCTAGGTTGATGTTTGCAAGTCAAAGTATTTTTCTTTGTTGGTTTGAATGTCTAAAGTGTCTGTCTTTCTCTGTTTGTGTGGCTGATTCTATTTGTTTGCATGTCTGGGTTGGTGTTTACAAGTCCAAGAATTTGTCTTTGTTGGTTTAAATGTTTAAAGTGTCTGTCTTTCTTTGTTTGTGTGTCTGATTCTATTTGTTTACATGTCTGGGTTGGTGTTTGCACGTCCAAGTATTTTTCTTTGTTGGTTTGAATGTCTGTAGTGTCTGTCTTTCTCTGTTTGTGTGTCTGATTATATTTGTTTGCATGTCTGGGTTGGTGTTTACAAGTCCAAGAACTTGTCTTTGTTGGTTTGAATGTCTAGAGTGTCTTTCTTTCTCTGTTTGTGTGTCCGATTCTATTTGTTTGCATGTTTGGGTTGGTGTTTGCAAGTCCAAGAATTTGTCATTGTTGGCTTGAATGTCTAAAGTGTAAGTCTTTCTCTGTTTGTGTGTCTGATTCTATTTATTTACATCTCTGGGTTGGTATTTACAAGTCCAAGTATTTGTCTTTGTTGGTTTGAATGTCTAAAGTGTCTGTCTTTCTCTGTTTGTGTGTCTGATTCTATTCGAATGCATGTCTGGCTTGGTATTTGTTTGTCCAAGTATTTGTCTTTGTTGGTTTGAATGTCTAAAGTGTCTGTCTTTCTCTGTTTATGTGGCTGATTCTATTTGTTTGCATGTCTGGGTTGGTGTTTACAAGTCCAAGAATTTGTCTTTGTTGGTTTGAATGTTTAAAGTGTCTGTCTTTCTCTGTTTGTGTGTCTGATTCTAGTTGTTTACATGTTTTTGTTGGTGTTTTCAAGTCCAATTATTTGTCTTTGTTGGTTTGAATGTCTAAAGTGTCTGTCTTTCTTTGTTTGTGTGTCTGAATATATTTGTTTGCATTTCTGGGTTACTGTTTACAAGTCCAAAAATTTGTATTTGTTGGTTTGAATGTCTAAAGTGTCTGTTTTTCTCTTTTTGTGTGTCTGATTTTATTTCTTTGAATGTATGGGTTAGTGTTTTCAGGTCCAATAATTTGTCTTCATAGGTGGAAATGTCTAAAGTGTCTGTCTTTCTCTGTTTGTGTGTCTGATTCTATTTGTTTGCATGTCTGGGTTGGTGTTTGCATGTCCAAGTATTTGTCTTTGTTGGTTTGAATGTCTAATGTGTCTGTCTTTCTCTGTTTGTGTGTCTGATTCTATTTTTTTGCAAGTCTGAGTTGGTGTTTGCAAGTCCAAGTATCTGTTTTTGGTGGTTTGAATGTCTAAAGTGTCTGTCTTTCTCTATTTGTGTTGCTGATTCTATTTTTTTGTGTGTCTGGGTTGGTGTTTGCAAGTCCAAGTATCTGTCTTTGTTGGTTTGAATGTCTAAAGTGTCTATCTTTCCCTGATTGTGTGTCTGATTCTATTTGTTTGCATGTCTGGGATGGTGTTTGCATGTCCAAGTATCTGTCTTTGTTGGTTTGATTGTCTAAAGTGTCTGTCTTTCTCTGTTTGTGTGTCTGATTCTATTTGTTTCCATGTCTGGGTTGGTGTTTGCATGTCCAAGTATTTGTCTTTGTTGGTTTGAATGTCTAAAGTGTCTGTCTTTCTCTGTTTGTGTGGCTGATTCTATTTGTTTGCACGTCTGTGTTGGTGTTTACAAGTCCAAGAATTTGTCATTGTTGGTTTGAATGTCTAAAGTGAATGTCTTTCTCTGTTTGTGTTTCTGATTCTATTTGTTTGCATGTCTGGGCTGGTTTTTGCATGTCCAAGTATTTGTCTTTGTTGATTTGAATGTCTAAAGTGTCTGTCTTTCTCTGTTTGTGTGTCTGATTCTGTTTGATTGCATGTCTGGGTTGGTGTTTGCAAGTCCAAGTATTTGTCTTTGTTGGTTTGAATGCCTAAAGTTTCTGTCTTTCTCTGTTTGTGTGTCTGATTCTATTTGTTTGCATGTCTGGGTTTGTGTTTGCAAGTCCAAGAATTTGTCTTTGGTGGTTTTAATGTCTAAAGAGTCTGTCTTTCTCTGTTTGTGTGTGTGATTCTATTTGTTTGCATGTCTGGGTTGGTGTTTTCAAGTCCAAGTATTTGTCTTTGTTGGGTTTGAATGTCTAAAGTGTCCTTGTTTCTCTGTTTGTGTGTCTGATTCTATTTGTTTGTATGTCTGGGCTGGTGTATGCAAGTCCAAGAATTTGTCTTTGTTGGTTTGAATGTCTAAATTGACTGTCTTTCTCTTTTTGTGTGTCTGATTCTATCTGTTTGCATGTCTGGGTTGGTGTTTGTAAGTCCAAGTATTTGTCTTTGTTGGATTGCATATCTAAAGTGTCTTTTTCTCTGTGTATGTCTGATTCTATTTGTTTGCTTGTGTGGGTTGGTGTTTATAATTCCAACTATTTGTCTTTGTTGGTTTGAATGTCTAAAGTGTCTGTCTTTCTATGTTTGTGTGTCTGATTCTATTTGTTTGCATATCTGGGTTGGTGTTTGCAAGTCCAAGAATTTGTCTTTGTTGGTTTGAATGTCTAAAGTGTCTGTCTTTCTCTGTTTGTGTGTCTGATTCTATTTGTTTGCATGTCTGGGTTGGTGTTTGCAAGTCCAAGTATTTGTCTTTGTTGGTTTGTATACCTAAAGTGTCTGTCTTTCTCTATTTATGTGCCTGATTCTATTGTTTGCATGTCTGGGTCGGTGTTTGCAAATCCAAGTATTTGTCTTTGTTGGTTTGAATGACTAAAGTGTCTGTCTTTCTCTGTTTGTGTATCTGATTTTATTTGTTTACATGTCTGGGTTGGAGTTTACAAGTCCAAGAATTTATCTTTGTTGGTTTGAATGTTTAAAGTGTCTGTCTTTCTCTGTTTGTGTGTCTGATTCTATTTGTTTACATGTCTGGGTTGGTGTTTGCAAGTCCGAGTATTTGTCTTTGTTGGTTTCTTTCTCTTTTTGTGTGTCTGATTCTATTTGTTTGCATGTCTGGGTTGGTGTTTGCAAGTCCAAGAATTTTTCTTTGTTGGTTTGAATGTCTAAATTGTCTGTCTTTCTCTGTTTGTTTGGATGATTATATTTGTTTGCATGTCTGGGTTGTTGTGTGAAAGTCCAAGAAATGTTCTGTTTAGTTTTGAAGGACTAAACTTTATGTCTACATCTTTTTTTGTGTATGATTATATTTCTTTGCATGTCTGTGTTGGTGTTTACAAGTCCAAGAATTTTTCTTTGTTGGTTTGAATGTTTAAAGTGTCTGTCTTTCTCTTTTTGTGTGTCTGATTCTATTTGTTTGCATGTCTGGGTTGGTGTTTGCAAGTCCCAGAATTTGTCTTTGTTGGTTTGAATGTCTAAAGTGTCTGTCTTTCTCTGTTTGTGTGTCTGATTCTATTTGTTTACATGTATGGGTTGGTGTTTACAAGTCCAAGTATTTGTCTTTGTTGATTTGAATGTCTAAGGTGTCTTTCTTTCTCTGTTTATGTGCCTGATTCTATTTGTTTTCATGTCTGGGTTGGTGTTTGCAAGTCTAAGTATTTTTCTTTGTTGGTTTGAATGTCTAAAGTTTCTGTCATTCTCTGTTTGTGTGTCTGATTCTATTTGCTTACATGTCTGGGTTGGTGTTTTCTAGTCAAAGTATTTGTCTTTGTTGGTTTGAAATGTCTAAAGTGTCTGTCTTTCTCTGTTTGTGTGTCTGATTCTATTTGCTTTCATGTCTAGGTTGGTGTTTGCATGTCCAAGTATTTTTCTTTGTTGGTTTGAATGTCTAAAGTGTCTGTCTTTCTCTGTTTGTGTGTCAGATTCTATTTGTTTGCATGTCTGGGTTGTAGTTTCCAAAACCAAGAATTTGTCTTTGTTGGTTTGAATATATAAATTGTCTGTCTTTCTCTGTTTGTGTTTCTGATTCTATTTGTTTACATGTCTTGGCTGGTGTTTGCAAGTCCAAGTATTTGTCTTTGTTGGTTTGAATGTCTAAAGTGTCTGTCTTTCTCTGTTTTTTTGTCTGTTTCTATTTGTTTGCATGTCTGGGTTGGTGTTTGCAAGTCAAAGAATTTTTCTTTGTTGGTTTGAATATCTAAAGTGTCTGTCTTTCTCTGTTTGTGTGTCTGATTCAATTTTTTTTGCATGTCTGGGTTGCTGTTTGCAAGTCCAAGATTTTTTCTTTGTTTGCTTGAATGTCTAAAGTGTCTGTCTTTCTCTGTTTGTGCGTCTGATTCTATTTGTTTGCATGTCTGGGTTGGTTTTTGAAAGTCCAAGAATTGGTCTTTGTTGGTTTGAATGTCTAATGTGTCTCTCTTTCTCTGTGTGTGTGTCTGATTCTATTTTTTTGCAAGTCTGGTTTGATGTTTGCAAGTCCAAGTATCTGTTTTTGGTGGTTTGAATGTCTAAAGTGTCTGTCTTTCTCTGTTTGTGTGTCTGATTCTATTTTTTTGGGTGTCTGGGTTGGTGTTTGCAAGTCCAAGTATCTGTCTTTGTTGGTTTGAATGTCTAAAGTGTCTGTCTTTCACTGATTGTGTGTCTGATTCTATTTGTTTGCATGTCTGGGCTGGTGTTTGCATGTCCAAGTATCTGTCTTTGTTGGTTTGAATGTCTAAAGTGTCTGTCTTTCTCTGTTTGTGTGTCTGATTCTATTTGTTTCCATGTCTGGGTTGGTGTTTGCATGTCCAAGTATTTGTCTTTGTTGGTTTGAATGTCTAAAGTGTCTGTATTTCTCTGTTTGTGTGGCCGATTCTATTTGTTTGCACGTCTGGGTTGGTGTTTCCAAGTCCAAGAATTTGTCATTGTTGGTTTGAATGTCTAAAGTGAAAGTCTTTCTCTGTTTGTGTTTCTTATTCAATTTGTTTGCATGTCTGGGCTGGTGTTTGCATGTCCAAGTATTTGTCTTTGTTGGTTTGAATGTCTAAAGTGTCTGTCTTTCTCTGTTTGTGTGTCTGATCCTTTTTGATTGCATGTCTGGGTTGGTGTTTGTAAGTCCAAGTATTTGTCTTTGATGGTTTGACTGGTTAAAGTTTATGTGTTTATCTGTTTGTGTGTCTGATTATATGTGTGTGCATGTCTGGGTTTGTGTTTTCAAGTCCAAATATTTGTCTGTTTTGGTTTTAATGTCTAAATAGTATGTCTTTCTCTGTTGGTGGGTCTGATTTTTTTTTATTTAATGTATGGGTTTGTGTTTTAAAGTCCAAGTATTTGTCTTTGGTGGGTTTGAATTTATAAAGTGTCGGTCTTTATATTTTTGTGTGTCTGATTCTATTTGTTTGCATGTGTGGGTTGGTGTTTACAAGTCCAAGAATTTGTCTTTGTTGGCTTGAATGTCTAAAGTGTCTATCTTTCTCTGTTTGTGTGTCTGATTCTTTTTGATTGCATATCTGGGTTGGTGTTTGCAAGTCCTAGTATTTGTCTTTGTTGGTTTGAATGTCTAAAGTGTCTGTCTTTGTCTCTTTGTATGTCTGAATCTATTTGTTTGAATGTCTTGGTTGGTGTTTAAAAGTCAAAGTATTTGTCTTTATTGGTTTGAATGTATAAAGTGTCTGTGTTTATCTGTTTGGGTGTCTGATTCGATATGTTTGCTTGTCTGTGTTGGTGTTTTTAAGTCCAATTATTTGTGTTTGTTGGTTTAAATATCTAAAGTGTCTCTCTTTATTTGTTTATGTGTCTGATTATATTTGTTTACTTGTGTGGGTTGGTGTTTACAAGTCCAAGAATTTCTCTTTGTTGGTTTGTATGCATAAAGTGTCTGTTCTTCTCTTTTTGTGTGTCTTAGTCTTCTTCCGTGCATGTCTGGGTTGGTGGTTGCGTGTCTTAGAATTTTTGTTTGTTGGTTTGAATGTATAAAGTGTCTGTCTTTCTCTGTTTGAGTGTATGATTATATTTGTTTGCATGTCTAGATTGCTATTTTCAATTCAAAGAATTTTTCTTTGTTGTTTTGAATTTCTAAAGAGTATGTCTTTCTCTTTTTGTGTGTCTGATTCTATTTGTTTGTATGTGTAGGTTTGTGTTTTCAAGTCCAAGTATTTGTCTTTATTGGTTTGAATTTATAAAGTGTCTGTCTTTCTCTGTGTGTGTGTCTGATTCTATTTGTTTATATTTCTGGGTTGGTGTTTGCAAGTCCAAGTATTTGTCTTTGTTGGTTTGAATGTCTAAAGTGTCTGTCTTTCTCTGTTTGTGTGTCTGATTATATTTGTTTGCATGTCTGTTTGTGTGTCTGATTCTATTTGTTTGCATGTCTGGGGTGGTGTTTGCAAGTCCAAGTATTTGTCTTTGTTGGTTTGAATGTCTAAAGTGTCTGTCATTCTCTGTTTGTGTGTCTGATTCTATTTGTTTACATGTCTGGGTTGGCGTTTGCAAGTCCAAGTATTTGTCTTTGTTGGTTTGAATGTCTAGAGTGTCTGTCTTTCTCTGTTTGTGTGTCTGATTCTATTTGTTTGCATGTCTGAGTTGGAGTTTGCAAGTTCAAGTATTTGTCTTTGTTGGTTTGAATGTCTAAAGTGTCTGTCTTTCTCTGTTTTTGTGTCTGATTTTATTTGTTTGAATGTCTGGGTTGGTGTTTGCAAGTCCAAGTATTTGTGTTTGTTGTTTTGAATGTCTAAAGTGTCTGTCTTTCTCTGTTTGTGTGTCTGATTCTATTTGTTTACATGTCTCGGTTGGTGTTTGCAAGTCCAAGTATTTGTCTTTGTTGGTTTGAATGTCTAAAGTGTCTGTCTTTTTCTGTTTTTGTGTCTGATTCTATTTGTTTGCATGTCTGGGTTGGTGTTTGCAAGTACAAGTATTTGTCTTTGTTGGTTTTAATGTCTAAAGTGTCTGTCTTTCTCTGTTTGTGCGTCTGATTCTATTTGTTTGCATGTCTGGGCTGGTTTCTGCATATCCAAGAATATGTGTTTGTTGGTTTGAATGTCTAAAGTGTCTGTCTTTCTCTGTTTGTTTGTCTGATTCTATTTGTTTTCATGTCTGGGCTGGTGTTTGCATGTCCAAGTATCTGTCTTTGTTGGTTTGAATGTCTAAAGTGTCTGTCTTTCTCTGTTTGTGTGTCTGATTCTATTTGTTTCCATGTCTGGGTTGGTGTTTGCATGTCCAAGTATTTGTCTTTGTTGGTTTGAATGTCTAAAGTGTCTGTCTTTCTCTGTTTGTGTGGCTGATTCTATTTGTTTGCATGTCTGGGTTGGTGTTTACAAGTCCAAGAATTTATCATTGTTGGTTTGAATGTCTAAAGTGTATGTCTTTCTCTGTTTGTGTGTCTGATTCTATTTGTTTGCATGTCTGGGATGGTGTTTGCATGTCCAAGTATTTTTCTTTGTTGGTTTGAATTTCTAAAGAGTCTGTCTTTCTCTGTTTGTGTGTCTGATTATATTTGATTGCATATCTGGGTTGGTGTTTGCAAGTCCAAGTATTTGTCTTTGTTTGTTTTAATGTATAAAGTTTATGTCTTTCTCTGTTTGTGTGTCTTATTATATTTGTTTGCATGTCTGGGTTGGTGTTTGCAAGTCCAAGTCTTTGTCTTTTTTGGTTTGAATGTCTAAAGCGTCTGTCTTTCTCTGGTTGTGTGTCTGATTATATTTGTTTGGATTTCTGGGTTGGTGTTTGCAAGTCCAAGTTTTTGTATTTGTTGGGTTTGAATGTCTAAAGTGTCTGTCTTTATCGGTTTGTGTGTCTGATTATATTTGTTTGTATGTGTGGGTGGGTGTTTACAAGTCCAAGAATTTGTCTTTGTTGGTTTGAATGTCTAAATTGTCTGTCTTTATCTGTTTGTGTGTCTGATTCTATTTGTTTGAATGTCTGGATTGGTGATTGCAAGTACAACTATTTGTCTTTGTTGGTTTGAATGTCTAAAGTGTCTGTCTTTATCTGTTTGTATGTCTGAATCTATTTGTTTGAATTTATGGGTTGGTGTTTATAAGTCCAAGTAATTGTCTTTTTTGGTTTGAATGTCTAAAGTGTCTGTGTTTCTCTGTTTGGGTGTCTGATTCGATTTGTTTGCATGTCTATGTTAGTGTTTTCAAGACCAAGTATTTGTCTTTGTGGGTTTAAATGTCTTAAGTGTTTGTTTTTCTCTGTTTATGTGTGTTAATATACTTGTTTCCTTGTCTGGGCTGGTGTTTATAAGTCCGAATATTTGTCTATGTTTGTATGACTGTATAAAATCTCTGTCTTTCTCTGTTTGTGTGTCTAATTCTAGTTGTTTGCATGTCTGGGTTGATGTTTTCAAGTCCAAGAATTTGTAATTTTTGGTTTGAATGTCTAAAGTGTCTGTCTTTCTCTGTTTCTGTGTCTGATTCCATTTTTTTGCATGTCTTGGTTGGTGTTTGCAAGTCCAAGAATTTGTCTTTGTTGGTTTGAATGTCTAAAGTGTCTGTCTTTCTCTGTTTTTGTGTCTGATTCTAATTGTTTGCATGTTTAGGTTGGTGTTTGCAAGTCCAAGTTGTTGGTTTGAATTTTTCAAGTGTCTTTCTTTCTCTGTTTGTGTGGCTGATTATATTTGTTTGCATGTCTGGGTTGCTGTTTACAAGTCCAAGTATTTGTCTTTGTTGGTTTGAATGTCTAAAGTGACTGTCTTTCTCTGTTTGTGTGTCTGATTCTATTTGTTGACATGTCTGGGCTGGTTTTGCAAGTCCAAGTATTTGTCTTTGTTGGTTTGAATGTCTAAAGTGTCTGTCTTTCTCTGTTTGTGTGTCTGATTCTATTTGTTTGCATGTCTGAGTTGGTGTTTACAAGTCCAAGAATTTGTATTTGTTGGTTTGAATGTCTAAAGTGTCTGTCTTTCTCTGTTTGTGTATCTGATTCTATTTGTTTACATTTCTGGGTTGGAGTTTGCAAGTTCAAGTATTTGTCTTTGTTGGTTTTAATGTCTAAAGTGTCTGTCTTTCTCTGTTTGTGTGTCTGATTCTATTTGTTTGCATGTCTTGGTTGGTGTTTGCAAGTCCAAGAATTTGTCTCTGTTGGTTTGAATGTCTAAAGTGTCTGTCTTTCTCTGTTTGTGTGTCTGATTCTATTTGCTTGCATGTCTAGGTTGATGTTTGCAAGTCAAAGTATTTTTCTTTATTGGTTTGAATGTCTAAAGTGTCTGTCTTTCTCTGCTTATGTGGCTGATTCTATTTGTTTGCATGTCTGGGTTGGTGTGTGTAAGTCCAAGAATTTTTCTTTGTTGGTTTATATATTTAAAGTGTCTGTCTTTATTTGTTTGTGTGTCCGCTTATTGTTATTTACATGTCTAGGCTGGTGTTTGCAAGTCAGATTATTTGTCGTTGTTGGTTTGAATGTCAAAAGTGTCTGTCTTTCTCTGTTTGTCTTTCTGATTATATTTGTTTGCATGTCTGGGTTGGTGTTTACAAGTCCAAGAATATGCCTTTGATGGTTTGAATGTCTAGAGTGTCTGTCTTTCTCTGTTTGTGTGTCTGATTCTATTTTTTTTCATGTCTGTGTTGGTGTTTGCATGTCCAAGTATTTGTGTTTGTTGGTTTTAATGTCTACAGTGTCTGTCTTTCTCTGTTTGTGTGTCTGATTCTATTTGTTTATATGTCTGGGTTGGTATTTGCAAGTCCAAGTATTTGTCTTTGTTGGTTTGAATGTCTAAAGTGTCTGTCTTTCTCTGTTTGTGTGTCTTATTATATTTGTTTGCATGTCTGTTTGTGTGTCTGATTCTATTTGTTTGCATGTCTGGGTTGGTATTTGCAAGTCCAAGAATTTGTCTTTGTTGGTTTGAATGCCTGAAGTGTCTGTCTTTCTCTGTTTGTGTGTTTGATTCCATTTGTTTACGTGTCTGGGTTGGCGTTTGCATGTCCAAAAATTTGTCTTTGTTGGGTCTGAATGTCTAGAGTGCCTGTATTTTTCTGTTTGTGTGTCTGAATCTATTTGTTTTCATGTCTGGTTTGGTGTTTGCAAGTTCAAGTATTTGTCTTTGTTGGTTTGAATGTCAAAAGTGTCTGTCTTTCTCTGTTTGTGTGTCTGATTCTATTTGTTTGCATGTCTGGGCTGGTTTTTGCATGTCCAAGTATTTGTCTTTGTTGGCTTGAATGTCTATTGTGTCTGTGATTCTCTGTTTGTGTGTCTGATTCTATTTGTTTGTATGTCTGGGTTGGTGTTTATAACACCAACAATATGTATTTGTTTGTTGGAATGCCTAAAGTGTCTGTATTTCTTTGTTTTTGTGTCTAATTCTATTTGTTTGCATGTCTGGGCTGATGTTTGCAAGTCCAAGTATTTGTCTTTTTTGGTTTGTATGTATTAAGTGTCTGTCTTTCTCTGTTTGTGTGTCTGATTCTATTTGTTTGCATTTCTGGGTAGGTGTTTGCAAGTCCAAGTATTTGTCTTTGTTGGTTTGAATGTCTAAAGTGTCTGTCCTTTTCTGTTTATGTGTCTGACTTTATTTGTTTGCATGCCTGTGTTGATGTTTTCATGTCCGAGTATTTGTCATTTTAGTTATGAATGTATAAAGTGTATGTCTTTATCTGTTTATGTGTCTGATTATATT